>NW_028321537.1:0-83906 GCF_062004578.1 Staurois parvus | reverse complement strand
ATCGGTGTTCATGGTGGAGGACACTGAGAGGGTGGAAGAGTGTGGTATCGGTGTTCATGGCGGAGGACACTGAGAGGGTGGTATGGTAGAAGAGTCTGGTATCGGTGTTCATGGTGGAGGACACTGAGAGGGTGGTATGGTGGAAGAGTCTGGTATCGGTGTTCATGGTGGAGGACACTGAGAGGGTGGTATGGTGGAAGAGTCTGGTATCGGTGTTCATGGTGGAGGACACTGAGAGGGTGGTATGGTGGAAGAGTGTGGTATCGGTGTTCATGGTGGAGGACACTGAGAGGGTGGAAGAGTGTGGTATCGGTGTTCATGGTGGAGGACACTGAGAGGGTGGTATGGTGGAAGAGTCTGGTATCGGTGTTCATGGTGGAGGACACCCAGAGGGTGGTATGGTGGAAGAGTCTGGTATCGGTGTTCATGGTGGAGGACACTGAGAGGGTGGAAGAGTGTGGTATCGGTGTTCATGGCGGAGGACACTGAGAGGGTGGTATGGTAGAAGAGTCTGGTATCGGTGTTCATGGTGGAGGACACTGAGAGGGTGGTATGGTGGAAGAGTCTGGTATCGGTGTTCATGGTGGAGGACACTGAGAGGGTGGTATGGTGGAAGAGTCTGGTATCGATGTTCATGGTGGAGGACACTGAGAGGGTGGTATGGTGGAAGAGTGTGGTATCGGTGTTCATGGTGGAGGACACTGAGAGGGTGGAAGAGTGTGGTATCGGTGTTCATGGTGGAGGACACTGAGAGGGTGGTATGGTGGAAGAGTCTGGTATCGGTGTTCATGGTGAAGGACACTGAGAGGGTGGAAGAGTGTGGTATCGGTGTTCATGGTGGAGGACACTGAGAGGGTGGAAGAGTGTGGTATCTGTGTTCATGGTGGAGGACACTGAGAGGGTGGTATGGTGGAAGAGTGTGGTATCGGTGTTCATGGTGGAGGACGCTGAGAGGGTGGTATGGTGGAAGAGTCTAGTATCTGTGTTCATGGTGGAGGACACCGAGAGGGTGGTATGGCGGAAGAGTGTGGTATCGGTGTTCATGGTGGAGGACACTGAGAGGGTGGTATGGTGGAAGAGTGTGGTATCGGTGTTCATGGTGGAGGACACTGAGAGGGTGGTATGGTGGAAGAGTGTGGTATCGGTGTTCATGGTGGAGGACACTGAGAGGGCGGTATGGTGGAAGAGTCTGGTATCGGTGTTCATGGTGGAGGACACTGAGAGGGTGGTGTGGTGGAAGAGTCTGGTATCGGTGTTCATGGTGGAGGACGCTGAGAGGGTGGTATGGTGGAAGAGTGTGGTATCGGTGTTCATGGTGGAGGACACTGAGAGGGTGGTATGGTGGAAGAGTCTGGTATCGGTGTTCATGGTGGAGGACACTGAGAGGGTGGTATGGTGGAAGAGTCTGGTATCGGTGTTCATGGTGGAGGACACTGAGAGGGTGGTACGGTGGAAGAGTGTGGTATCGGTGTTCATGGTGGAGGACACTGAGAGGGTGGTATGGTGGAAGAGTCTGGTATCGGTGTTCATGGTGGAGGACACTGAGAGGGTGGTATGGTGGAAGAGTGTGGTATCGGTGTTCATGGTGGAGGACACTGAGAGGGTGGTATGGTGGAAGAGTCTGGTATCGGTGTTCATGGTGGAGGACACTGAGAGGGTGGTACGGTGGAAGAGTGTGGTATCGGTGTTCATGGTGGAGGACACTGAGAGGGTGGAAGAGTCTGGTATCGGTGTTCATGGTGGAGGACACTGAGAGGGTGGTATGGTGGAAGAGTCTGGTATCTGTGTTCATGGTGGAGGACACTGAGAGGGTGGTGTGGTGGAAGAGTCTGGTATCAGTGTTCATGGTGGAGGACACTGAGAGGGTGGTGTGGTGGAAGAGTCTGGTATCGGTGTTCATGGTGGAGGACACTGAGAGGGTGGTATGGTGGAAGAGTCTGGTATCGGTGTTCATGGTGGAGGACACTGAGAGGGTGGTACGGTGGAAGAGTCTGGTATCTGTGTTCATGGTGGAGGACACTGAGAGGGTGGTATGGTGGAAGAGTGTGGTATCGGTGTTCATGGTGGAGGACACTGAGAGGGTGGTACGGTGGAAGAGTGTGGTATCGGTGTTCATGGTGGAGGACACTGAGAGGGTGGAAGAGTGTGGTATCGGTGTTCATGGTGGAGGACACTGAGAGGGTGGTATGGTGGAAGAGTCTGGTATCGGTGTTCATGGTGGAGGACACTGAGAGGGTGGTGTGGTGGAAGAGTCTGGTATCGGTGTTCATGGTGGACTGATATTCTAGAGAGAGGCTGATGAGGGGGGAGATACGTAGGCAGTGAGTCGGTAGCCTGGTGGGGTGGTGGGTTAGGAAGGAGGAATTGTTTGGAAATGTTCTGGAGGATCTTCTCTCTCTTCTGTAGAAATCACGCTTGTACCCCGGAGGGGTGTCAGAGGTTGCTGACCACCGTCAAGCCGTACTTTCTGAGTCTGATTATTAGGGTGAAATCGATGGGCGACCTGGAGGACCGGGACTACAATGCGCTGTGTAATTATCTGGTGGCCCTTCTCATCCTCCAACACCTACAGAGTCCTACGGTGGTCCGGGATATGACGGTGAGTGTTCCACATCGTACTGAGGTGGTCTGGCCCCTCCCCCTCCTGTCTGTTTTGGATGAATTGTATGGGGTTGGGGGATATGGAGCTAGGGTAACATAAGTTCAGCAAGGGACGTCGGGTGTGGGGGGACTGGGTGAGAATGGATGAAGGTTGTGAATATGGAGACCCGTGGGGGGGAGGGGTAGTTGGGATCAGCAGGAGGGGGATAAGGATAGTGGGGGAGTTCTTTGTGGGGGGATGGAGTGCATAGGCTCTAGGGTAAGATGGAAGTGCAACAAGGGAGCTGGGTGTGGGGGGGGGGGCAATGGATGAAAGTTGTGGCATGGGTGAACCCCGATGTGATGTGGGGGTTGTGGGGACAGCGGGAGGGAATGAGGATAGTGGGGGCAAGTGTTGGGGAGTCGATTGTGGATGACCTGGGGGGAATGAATGATGTGCAATGGGTAGGCCCAGGTGTGGGGGATGGGGACAGTGGGGAGAAAAAAAAGATTGTGGGGCAGTATTAGAGAGGGGGTCAGGGGGTGGGCGCTTCCTTCAAGTGAGTACTGCGTATGGTGAGGGGCCTCCATGTCTGAGGGCCTCGTCTTCCTCCAAGAACCTGAACTGATCACTAACAGCCTTCCATCTGCTCTCTTCTCAGGTCCATCAGTGGCTGCTGAGGTCCCACCTTACAGTTCAGGTGGGCGAGGAGGCCATTGAAGTTGCTGTCATCAGGGTGGAGCAGAGGACGGCGGAGATGAGGCAGATCGCTATAATCGCCTTAGAGAAACAGGAGGAAATGTGGTTCGACACGTTCTTCAGGAAGGTCCGCCCCGTCTTCATGAAGAACGTGAACAAAGGAGAAGACCACTTCTTCGTAGCCACCAATGGCGGGAAAATTAAGAACCTGACCTACAACCACAAGAAGTTCCATGAAAGGTGAGGAAAGCTTCATCTCGCCAATCCACTCCATAACCTGCTGAAAAACCTTAGACATATGGAGTATGCCCATTATAGAGTACGCCCTCTTCTCCTTCCCAGCTGTCACTATACGCCCTCATGGAAGTACACACCCCCACACCATAATCCCCCCTCCACCAAACTCTACACTTGGTACAATGCAGTCAGGCAAGTACCATTCTCCTGGCAACCGCCAAACCCAGACACATCCATCGCATTGCCAGACAGAGAAGCGTGATTGGTCACCCCAGAGAACACGTCTCCTCTGCTCTAGAGTCCAGTGGCGGCGTGCTTTACACCACGGCATCAGACGCTTTGCATTGCACTTGGTGATGGAAGGCTTGGATGCAGCTGCTCGGCCATGGAAACCCATTCCATGAATCTCTCTACGCACTGTTGTTGGGCTCATCTGAAGGCCACACCAAGTTTGGAGGTCTTTAGCTATTGACTCTGCAGACAGTTGGTGACTTCTGTGCGCTTCAGCATGCGCTGACCCCGCCCTGTCATGTGACGTGGCCTACCACTTGGTGGCTGAGTGGCTGTTGTTCCCAGTGGCTTCCACTTTGTTATAATCCCACTAACAGTTGAGCGTGGAATATTTAGTAGCCAGGAAATGTCCCGGATGGACTTATTGCCCAGGTGGCCACCTATCACGGGACCACGCTTGGAGTCACTGAGCTCCTGAGAGCGACCCATTCTTTCACCAATGTTTGTAGAAGCAGTCTGCATGCCTAGGGGCTTGATTGTATACACCTGTGTCCATGGAGGGGATTGGAACACCTGAATCACATGATATGGAGGGGATTGGAACACCTGAGTCACATGATTGGGAGGGGATTGGGACACCTGAATCACATGATATGGAGGGGATTGGAACACCTGAATCACATGATATGGAGGGGATTGGAACACCTGAATCACATGATATGGAGGGGATGGGAACACCTGAATCACATGATATGAAGGGGATGGGAACACCTGAATCACATGATATAGAGGGGATTGGAACACCTGAATCACATGATATGAAGGGGATGGGAACACCTGAGTCACATGATAGGGAGGGGATGGGAACACCTGAATCACATGATATGGAGGGGATTGGAACACCTGAGTCACATGATAGGGAGGGGATGGGAACACCTGAATCACATGATATGGAGGGGATTGGAACACCTGAGTCACATGATAGGGAGGGGATTGGAACACCTGAATCACATGATATGGGGGGATTGGAACACCTGAATCACATGATATGAAGGGGATGGGAACACCTGAATCACATGATATGGAGGGGATTGGAACACCTGAATCACATGATATGAAGGGGATGGGAACACCTGAATCACATGATATGGAGGGGATTGGAACACCTGAGTCACATGATAGGGAGGGGATGGGAACACCTGAATCACATGATATGGAGGGGATTGGAACACCTGAGTCACATGATAGGGAGGGGATGGGAACACCTGAATCACATGATATGGAGGGGATTGGAACACCTAAGTCACATGATAGGGAGGAGATTGGAACACCTGAATCACATGATATGGGGGGATTGGAACACCTGAATCACATGATATGAAGGGGATGGGAACACCTGAGTCACATGATATGGAGGGGATGGGAACACCTGAGTCACATGATATGGAGGGGATTGGAACACCTGAATCACATGATATGGAGGGGATTGGAACACCTGAATCACATGATATGGAGGGGATTGGAACACCTGAATCACATGATATGGAGGGCTGGGACAATATAGTGAATTTACAGAAGGAGTGATTTGCATATTCTGTCCATTTACATCTCTGACAGTTTTTTTTCTTACTAGCCATTCGTTGACTCTAATAAGGCCCAATAACCACGCCCCCACCATTCTCCCGGTTTTATTTCTTCCACGTCCCGCTTTCCCACCTGTGGTGACATCCAGACGCCCCCTACGTCGCCAGTGCCTCGCAGACGCCCCCTACGTCGCCAGTGCCTCGCAGACGCCCCCTACGTCGCCAGTGCCTCGCAGACGCCCCCTACGTCGCCAGTGCCTCGCAGACGCCCCCTACGTCGCCAGTGCCTCGCAGACGCCCCCTACGTCGCCAGTGCCTCGCAGACGCCCCCTACGTCGCCAGTGCCTCGCAGACGCCCCCTACGTCGCCAGTGCCTCGCAGACGCCCCCTACGTCGCCAGTGCCTCGCAGACGCCCCCTACGTCGCCAGTGCCTCGCAGACGCCCCCTACGTCGCCAGTGCCTCGCAGACGCCCCCTACGTCGCCAGTGCCTCGCAGACGCCCCCTACGTCGCCAGTGCCTCGCAGACGCCCCCTACGTCGCCAGTGCCTCGCAGACGCCCCCTACGTCGCCAGTGCCTCGCAGACGCCCCCTACGTCGCCAGTGCCTCGCAGACGCCCCCTACGTCGCCAGTGCCTCGCAGACGCCCCCTACGTCGCCAGTGCCTCGCAGACGCCCCCTACGTCGCCAGTGCCTCGCAGACGCCCCCTACGTCGCCAGTGCCTCGCAGACGCCCCCTACGTCGCCAGTGCCTCGCAGACGCCCCCTACGTCGCCAGTGCCTCGCAGACGCCCCCTACGTCGCCAGTGCCTCGCAGACGCCCCCTACGTCGCCAGTGCCTCGCAGACGCCCCCTACGTCGCCAGTGCCTCGCAGACGCCCCCTACGTCGCCAGTGCCTCGCAGACGCCCCCTACGTCGCCAGTGCCTCGCAGACGCCCCCTACGTCGCCAGTGCCTCGCAGACGCCCCCTACGTCGCCAGTGCCTCGCAGACGCCCCCTACGTCGCCAGTGCCTCGCAGACGCCCCCTACGTCGCCAGTGCCTCGCAGACGCCCCCTACGTCGCCAGTGCCTCGCAGACGCCCCCTACGTCGCCAGTGCCTCGCAGACGCCCCCTACGTCGCCAGTGCCTCGCCGACGCCCCCTACGTCGCCAGTGCCTCGCCGACGCCCCCTACGTCGCCAGTGCCTCGCCGACGCCCCCTACGTCGCCAGTGCCTCGCCGACGCCCCCTACGTCGCCAGTGCCTCGCCGACGCCCCCTACGTCGCCAGTGCCTCGCCGACGCCCCCTACGTCGCCAGTGCCTCGCCGACGCCCCCTACGTCGCCAGTGCCTCGCCGACGCCCCCTACGTCGCCAGTGCCTCGCCGACGCCCCCTACGTCGCCAGTGCCTCGCCGACGCCCCCTACGTCGCCAGTGCCTCGCCGACGCCCCCTACGTCGCCAGTGCCTCGCCGACGCCCCCTACGTCGCCAGTGCCTCGCCGACGCCCCCTACGTCGCCAGTGCCTCGCCGACGCCCCCTACGTCGCCAGTGCCTCGCCGACGCCCCCTACGTCGCCAGTGCCTCGCCGACGCCCCCTACGTCGCCAGTGCCTCGCCGACGCCCCCTACGTCGCCAGTGCCTCGCCGACGCCCCCTACGTCGCCAGTGCCTCGCCGACGCCCCCTACGTCGCCAGTGCCTCGCCGACGCCCCCTACGTCGCCAGTGCCTCGCCGACGCCCCCTACGTCGCCAGTGCCTCGCCGACGCCCCCTACGTCGCCAGTGCCTCGCCGACGCCCCCTACGTCGCCAGTGCCTCGCCGACGCCCCCTACGTCGCCAGTGCCTCGCCGACGCCCCCTACGTCGCCAGTGCCTCGCCGACGCCCCCTACGTCGCCAGTGCCTCGCCGACGCCCCCTACGTCGCCAGTGCCTCGCCGACGCCCCCTACGTCGCCAGTGCCTCGCCGACGCCCCCTACGTCGCCAGTGCCTCGCCGACGCCCCCTACGTCGCCAGTGCCTCGCCGACGCCCCCTACGTCGCCAGTGCCTCGCCGACGCCCCCTACGTCGCCAGTGCCTCGCCGACGCCCCCTACGTCGCCAGTGCCTCGCCGACGCCCCCTACGTCGCCAGTGCCTCGCCGACGCCCCCTACGTCGCCAGTGCCTCGCCGACGCCCCCTACGTCGCCAGTGCCTCGCCGACGCCCCCTACGTCGCCAGTGCCTCGCCGACGCCCCCTACGTCGCCAGTGCCTCGCCGACGCCCCCTACGTCGCCAGTGCCTCGCCGACGCCCCCTACGTCGCCAGTGCCTCGCCGACGCCCCCTACGTCGCCAGTGCCTCTCCGACGCCCCCTACGTCGCCAGTGCCTCTCCGACGCCCCCTACGTCGCCAGTGCCTCTCCGACGCCCCCTACGTCGCCAGTGCCTCTCCGACGCCCCCTACGTCGCCAGTGCCTCTCCGACGCCCCCTACGTCGCCAGTGCCTCTCCGACGCCCCCTACGTCGCCAGTGCCTCCCAGAGAGCTCCGGTATGGGAATTGTGGGATCTTGTGAAATGTGTGGGATCCCGGGAAAAGCCCCTTTTTTCTTCTTTGGTCTAGCTCTAACCATGTGGGTTTTGGCTGCCAGGGCCTCGTGTAAACCATAACAAACCTCATGGGATCTGGTGAGGACACCACTGAAGGGCCTACAAGGAGGACAAGGCAGAAGAAGCCAGCCTCCGGTGATGGCTTATATTGTAAAATGGCGGCATGGTTTTCCAAGCAGGGATGGACAGACCAATGGGATTGGGGGAAATCCTGGTGGTGCTGATGGTGTTGTCTGTTTTATGTAAGGACAAAGTCCTCACCATAACAGGATTGGAAGAATTGCTCTGCTCTATGGGGGGAACGTGGTTGGGGGAGGAGCTGGTCTGGTCCAATGATGTCATTTCCTTAGACCGGTACAGAAGAACCATACTGTATTTTTCAGGTTCCATCTTCCGGAGGTGAAGGTCCAGCAGGTGAGGAAAGTTTTTGAACAATGCTGCTTGTCTCGGTGTAACGACGAAGAGCAACAACTGCTGCGAAAACACCTGAGGCTCTCACCGCAAGCGGCCAAACCCTCCGAGACGGACCTGGTGCGGGCGGCTGTTATGGTGAGCAGGATGCAGAGACATTGGGCCCCTCCGGCCTCCAGGTGGGTTGCTGGCGGCATAATGACGACTTTTCATATTACGAGTTGTACTTCTCTCTGGTCGCCTTCGTTGTTGGAAGCCGTGGCTTCTGTAGACTGCACTGATGGTGGCCAAGAAGCCTCAAGCATCTCTCTGCACCTTGGGATAACTGGCTCTATCATTGGCTGCATCTTCAGTATGCGCCTGCGGTCCTGGACAGTTATTTGGCTGTTGGGGTATAAAGGAATGATTGGCTTGGCTCCGCCCACTCTCCTGAGATGAGGAATTTTATTGGATATGTGATGGAATGAGCCATGTGATTACCTTCTGTTCTTAGGAGACCTTCTATTATGGGGTTGGCCTTCTGAACGGGGAGAGGGATCCCCGGAACGTTGTGTGTAGCCCCTCTGCTGCACTGGAGGGGGTGATGAAGCTATGTGGGTGGAGCCACGCACAGCCGTGGGTTGGGTTTTGGGTGGTTGTCTGTGACCATAAAATCTGACTGTACCACGAAATGAGGTCTAAGGAGCCACCTTTTGTCATTTTCACCAGTTTCCCTTCCGGGGACGCAGACCTCCAGGGGCCGAGGGGTGACGGTGAGGACAGCAGTGCCGACGTGGCCCTCGTGGGTGAGAAGGAGATGTGTTTTAAGAAGACTGAAGATGCCTATCCTGTCAGCATTAACCGTGCTGGCCCAGGCACCAAGGCCTGTAAGAGAATATCCAAGGCGCACGGCGCGTACTGCTATAAACGCTGGAGGGCGCAGCAGTACAGAATGCGGATGGATGATGTCATCGGTGAGAAGAACGTTCTTCTATGCGGTCCCGTTTTACGGGTTGGGTGGGTTTTTTTTTCATACCAGGCCCTTCGGATAAAAAAGGTTTGAGGTTCCCACCCAAAGGGTCTGGTATGAATTTTAATGGGGAACCCCCCCAAAAAAATCTAGGGAAAAAGCATAAGACCACCCCCACTAAAAATCCATAGCAGACCGTTATTGGAGGACGTAGATTGGCAGGTCAGGAAAGGGTGTGTTCCCCTTGTCACCCCTCCCCACATGCCCTTAACATGGGGGTTGTACCTTGCCACGCCCTCACAAAACACCTTGTCCCCATGCTGGTGACTACAAGGGCCTCTGGCCCAGTGTTGGTGGGGGAGGGGCAGTTATAGGAATCTGGAAGTCCCTTTCAACCAGGGGCGGACTGACCATTTGGAAACTCGGACACTGCCCGAGGGCCCAGGGTCAGTAGGGGGCCCCATGAGATGCACCTTTTTCATAGGCTTTCTTGAGTTTGGGCAAGGACACAGGGGCCACATGATCCCTTATTGCCCGGGGGCCCCATGAGTTGTCAGTCAGCCCCTGCTTTCAACAATGACCCACAATGTTTAGATCCATGTCAATCCCAATGTCCACTGAAAGGGAAAACCTGATGACCCTAAAGGTATGGCAGCTCCCTGAGCTATCATGGGCAATGTATGGAAAGGGGCGGGAATAGTGGTGACCTCATTGCCCAAATATGGCCACGGTTATATCTGGACCATGTTATTTCCCAAACAGGACCATGTGGCCGTATTTAGACAGCAATGTGACCCATGCCCCCAACCCTTTCCTCATGGCTGAGGACTTCCGAGTGGTTGGTCATGGCAACTGCTGCTTCCTTAGCAACCAATGAAGCTGTCACATTCGGCCATGCTAAATGCCCTAAACACTCAGCCCATCCCTATTCTGCAGTGTGGAGGGATTTTTTTTCTTGTTTTTGGGTCTCCTGTACCCCTAACCTTTCCTTCGCAGGTCAATTGAGCCAATAAATCTCAAGGAAAGGATTGTAGGGTCTGATACAGTCAGGTCCATAAATATTGGGACATGGACACAATTCTAACATTTTTGGCTCTATACACCACCACAATGGATTTGAAATGAAACCAACAAGATGTGCTTTAACTGCAGACTGTCAGCTTTAATTTGAGGGTATTTACATCCAAATCAGGTGAACGGTGTAGGAATTACAACAGTTTGCATAGGTGCCTCCCACTTGTTAAGGGACCAAAAGTAATGGGACAGAATAATCATCATAAATCAAACTTTCACTTTTTAATACTTGGTTACAAATCCTTTGCAGTCAATGACAGCCTGAAGTGTGGAACGCATAGACATCAGCAGACGCTGGGTGTCATCCCTGGTGATGCTCTGCCAGGCCTTTACTGCAACTGTCTTCAGTTCCTGCTTGTTCTTGGGGCATTTTCCCTTCAGTTTTGTCTTCAGCAAGTGAAATGCTCAATCAGATTCAGGTCAGGTGATTGGCCATTGCAGAACATTCCACTTCTTTGGTGTCTTTTGCAGTCTGCTTTGGGTCATTGTCCATCTGCACTGTGAAGCGTCCAATGAGTTGTGAAGCATTTGGCTGAATATGAGCCGATAATATTCCCGAAACACTTCACAATTCATCCGGCTGCTTCTGTCAGCCGTCACATCATCAATAAATACAAGAGAAGCAGTTCCATTGGCAGCCATACATGCCCACGCCATGACACTACCACCACCATGATCACTGATGAGGTGGTATGCTGAGGACCATGAGCAGTTCCTTCTCCATACTCTTCTCTTCCCATCACTCTGGTACAAGTTGATGTCGGTCTCATCTGTCCATAGGATGTTGTTCCAGAACTGTGAAGGCTTTTTTACATGTCGTTTGGCAAACTCTAATCTGGCCTTCCTGTGTTTGAGGCTCACCAATGGTTTCCATCTTGTGGTGAACCCTCTGTATTCACTCTGGTGAAGTCTTCTCTTGATTGGTGACTTTGACACACATACACCTACCTCCTGGAGGGTGTTCTTGATCTGGCCAACTGTTGTGAAGGGTGTTTTCTTCACCAGGGAAAGAATTCTTCGCTCATCCACCACAGTTGTTTTCCGTGGTCTTCCGGTCTTTTGGTGTTGCTGAGCTCACCGGTGCGTTCCTTCTTTTTAAGAATGTTCCAAACAGTTGTTTTGGCCACGCCTAATGTTTTTGCTATCTCTCTGACGGGTTTGTTTTGTTTTTTCAGCCTAATGATGGCTTCACGGATAGTGACAGCTCTTTGGATCTCATCTTGAGAGTTGACAGCAACAGATTCCAAATGCAAATAGCACACTTGAAATGAACTCTGGACCTTTTATCTGCTCATTGTAATTGGGATAATGAGGGAATAACACACACCTGGCCATGGAACAGCTGAGAAGCCAATTGTCCCATTACTTTTGGTCCCTTGACAAGTGGGAGGCACATATGCAAACTGTTGTAATTCCTACACCGTTCACCTGATTTGGATGTAAATACCCTCAAATTAAAGCTGACAGTCTGCAGTTAAAGCACATCTTGTTCGTTTCATTTCAAATCCATTGTGGTGTATAGAGCCAAAAATGTTAGAGTTGTGTCTATGTCCCAATATTTATGGACCTGACTGTATATTAGTGAGCGGTTGAGTAGCTATGGGGCCGGTCACCATTAAGAAAGCTAGGAGGACCGATTTAAAATCCAGCAGCCCTTACGTGGGTATTGGTACATCGGGTTCAGAGAAGAAACTTGGGAATTTGTAGAGGATTGGAAAGTGGAGAACCATCCAAGTTATAAATATTGGATATTGAGCCCATTGTTCCTATTTCTTTAGGACGCTTCAAAAGGAGCCTACCAACAGAAGAACAGATCCAGTCCTACATTAAGGTGCAAGGCTGGAAGGTCAATGTCCCGAAAGTCCAGGATATTCTGGAGAACTGGAAGCCCAGCATAGATCGAGATAAGGCGGATCTTACCAAAGAAATAGAAAGGCTGGTGGACTCCCAGGACTGGAAAGGACTGGCCATCGTGGAGGACAGAGTTGGGAACACCGGAGAGACGCTCATCACTACTCTGCCGTTCCAGAAAGGAGACGTTGTGTGTGACTGCCATGGAGCCGTGGTGAGCCATGAACGAGGAGAGGAGATTTTGAACTCCATCGCTCCGGGAGAGATGTGCTACTTGTATTTCTTCAAGGACAAAAAACAACAGAAGAGGCTTTGCATTGACGCCCAAAACGTCCCATGTCCCTGCCACCCCAGACTGTCCACCTACGGCAGAAAGATAAACCATTCCAAGAAGAAGCCGAACCTCAAACCCGAAGTGAGATATCTGAAGAACGGCACCTCTCCCGTGATACTGTTGATAGCCAAGGAGGACATCGATGTGGGAACTGAGCTCACCTTCGACTATGGAGTGACCATGTAAGACCTTTAAGACTTTTTATAAAGATGTAGATTATATGCAATGCATTCCTGGCCTTCAACCCCACCAATGAAAGGTTAAAGCTGGACTCCAGACATGGATATCTTGGGATAGTTACATTGGTCCTCCTGGTATACTTGTCCAATCCCTATGGAAGGGAAGAATCACTATATTAGCCATTGCTACTAGCGATCTTCACTATCCTCCAGATCCAGAGTGGCTGCCCTACTGCATAGTGACCACCAGGGACGGACTGGCCATTTGGAAATTCGGGCACTGCCCGAGGGCCCGGGGTCATGAGATGCACCTTTTTCATAGGCTTTTTTGAGTTTGGGCAAGGACACGGGCCCCATGATCCCCTATTGCCCGGGGGCCCCATGAGTTGTCAGTCCGCCCCTGGTAACCACAGGCTGCCATTTTGAGAATGCCTTATAGTTTTCTCAATGGATGCAAGGTGTTTTCTGATTGGACGAGATGGAGATCATGATGTCACCTTATCTAATCGGAGAACTCTTTGCATCCATTGATCGAATAGTGCCCATGCCAAGCGATCGATCCACTTTATTTCCACCTTATCCAGTCATAAAACTCTTTGTATCCATTGGAAGAATGGTGCCCATGCCAAGCGAGCGACCTGTGCAGCAGGGTAGTCAGAAGACGGCGAGGATCACTAGTCGTAGAAACTACTGCAGTGATTTCCTGCTTCCATGTGGATCAGCCAGGTATGGAATTTGTAGACTTACTCTGGTCCAAGATGGTCCAACGTAACAATGCAAAGATTTCCATACCTGGAATTCGGCAAAAATATCCACACCTGGAATTCGGCAAAAATATCCATACCTGGAATTCGGCAAAAATATCCATACCTGGAATTCCGCAAATACAGTGGGGCAAAAAAGTATTTAGTCCCCACCAATGGTGCAAGTTCTCCCACTTACAAAGATGAGAGAGGCCTGTAATTGGCATCATAGGGAGACCTCAACTATGAGAGACAAAATGAGAAAACAAATCCAGACAATCTCATTGGCTGATCTGGAAAGAATTTATCTGCAAATTATGGTGGAAAATAAGTATTTGGTGACCTACAAACAACAAGATTTCTGGCTCTCACAGACCTGGACCTTCTTCTTTAAGAGGCTCCTCTGTCCTGCACTCATTACCTGTATCAATGGCACCTGTTTGAACTTGTTATCAGTATAAAAGACACCTGTCCACAACCTCAAACAGTCACACTCCAAACTCCACTATGGTGAAGACCAAAGAGCTGTCGGAGGACACCAGAAACAAAATTGTAGACCTGCACCAGGCTGGGAAGACTGAATCTGCAATAGGCAAGCAGCTTGGTGTGAACAAATCAACTGTGGGAGCAATAATTAGAAAATGGAAGACATACAAGACCACTGATAATCTCCCTCCATCTGGGGCTCCACGCAAGATCTCACCCCGTGGGGTCAAAATGATCACAAGAACGGTGAGCAAAAATCCCAGGACCACACGGGGGGACCTAGTGAATGACCTGCAGAGAGCTGGGACCAACGTAACAAAGGCTACCATCAGTAACACACTACGCCGCCAGGGACTCAGATCCTGCAGTGCCAGACGTGGCCCCCTGCTTAGGCCAGTACATGTCCCGGCCCCTCTGAAGTTTGCTAGAGAGCATTTGGATGATCCAGAAGAGGATTGGGAGAATGTCATATGGTCAGATGAAACCAAAATAGAACTGTTTGGTAGAAACACAACTCGTCGTGTTTGGAGGAGAGAGAATGCTGAGTTGCATCCGAAGAACACCATACCTACTGTGAAGCATGGAGGTGGCAACATCATGCTTTGGGGCTGTTTCTCCGCAAAGGGACCAGGACGACTGATCCATGTACAGGACAGAATGAATGGGGCCATGTATCGGGAGATTTTGAGTGCAAACCTCCTTCCATCAGCAAGGGCATTGAAGATGAAACGTGGCTGGGTCTTCCAACATGACAATGATTCCAAACATACCACCCGGGCAACGAAGGAGTGGCTTCGTAAGAAGCATTTCAAGGTCCTGGAGTGGCCTAGCCAGTCTCCAGATCTCAACCCCATAGAAAACCTTTGGAGGGAATTGAAAGTCCGTGTTGCCCAGCGACAGCCCCAAAACATCACTGCTCTAGAGGAGATCTGCATGGAGGAGGAGATCTGCATGGAGGATGGGCCAACATACCAGCAACAGTGTGTGCCAACCTTGTGAGGACTTCCAGGAAACGTCTGACCTCTGTCATTGCCAACAAAGGATATATAACAAAGTATTGACATGAACTTTTCATATTCACCAAATACTTATTTTCCACCATAATTTTGCAAATAAATTCTTTCCAGATCAGCCAATGAGATTGTCTGGATTTGTTTTCTCATTTTGTCTCTCATAGTTGAGGTCTCCCTATGATGCCAATTACAGGCCTCTCTCATCTTTGTAAGTGGGAGAACTTGCACCATTGGTGGTGACTACATACTTTTTTGCCCCACTGTATATCCATACCTGGAATTCAGCTTGAGTCAGATGACCTGACTGAAGGAATATCTGGTCTAATTGGCCAATGATGGGCCTGAGCCTAATCACATCTACATATCAACACACACCTGTGTTGACCAGGTCTGGGTTGTCTGTGAAGGTTCTCTGTCCTCCAAGTCATGGTATCTCAAGTAATAGTCACATTAATCTGGACTTGTTCTCTAATGTTGATGGCGTTTCGTTGCTCTGGTTCTAATGATTGTCAGGAAGATACCCCAACCTTTATATCCACCCAGGTAGAACCTTCATCCAATCACTATGGAAGGTGTAAATGTAGGTTGTCCAAGAACAGCATGGGAGGTATGAGAGTTGTGGAACACCCCTCTGTTCTAGCGACCTCATCCCTTGCTTGGTGTCCAGGGGTCTGCATAGGTGTTGGTCTTTTTAGTCAATGGCTGAAGGCGTGAATGTCTTGTCATGGTGTAGAGATGTTACAATAGCTCCCAGTTTGACATCCTGTTCAGGGATTATTATTCCAGTCAGATGTAGATGGTCTCTTCTAGACCTCTCGAGAACCAGTTGTCCAAAGTATGTCCTTGAAAGAATGTTTTGGGGTTTTTTTTTCCAGTAAGGTTGTAGGAAGACCGTTGAGTCTCGGCCTGTAGAATTTGCCTTCCTATGTTGAGCCTTTCATTGTTGAGCGGTTGTCTCCTCAATGAACTGGTCCTTGTAGTCCTCACTACACCGCACTGCATATACCAAATGACTTGGCTTGTGTTGGGTCTTATGGATGTCCAAGCTTCTGTAGAATTTGCCTTCCTATGTTGAGCCTTTCATTGTTGAGCGGTTGTCTCCTCAATAAACTGGTCCTTGTAGTCCTCACTACACCGCACTGCATATACCAAATGACTTGGCTTGTGTTGGGTCTTATGGATGTCCAAGCTTCTGTAGAATTTGCCTTCCTATGTTGAGCCTTTCATTGTTGAGCGGTTGTCTCCTCAATGAACTGGTCCTTGTAGTCCTCACTACACCGCACTGCATATACCAAATGACTTGGCTTGTGTTGGGTCTTATGGATGTCCAAGCTTCTGTAGAATTTGCCTTCCTATGTTGAGCCTTTCATTGTTGAGCGGTTGTCTCCTCAATGAACTGGTCCTTGTAGTCCTCACTACACCGCACTGCATATACCAAATGACTTGGCTTGTGTTGGGTCTTATGGATGTCCAAGCTTCTGTAGAATTTGCCTTCCTATGTTGAGCCTTTCATTGTTGAGCGGTTGTCTCCTCATTGAACTGGTCCTTGTAGTCCTCACTACACCGCACTGCATATACCAAATGACTTGGCTTGTGTTGGGTCTTATGGATGTCCAAGCTTCTGTAGAATTTGCCTTCCTATGTTGAGCCTTTCATTGTTGAGCGGTTGTCTCCTCAATGAACTGGTCCTTGTAGTCCTCACTACACCGCACTGCATATACCAAATGACTTGGCTTGTGTTGGGTCTTATGGATGTCCAAGCTTCTGTCCCAATGTATTGCTGGGCTTGAAGGACACAATGATGAGTGGGTTCATTCCTGGGTAATTCGAGCCAAGTCTTCATGTGTGGATGCCAGTATCAGACAGGTGATGGGATGTACTTGTGGAAGGTACTTGAACCTTCCAGTTTTGGGAAGTGGAAGGGTGAATGTTTCTGTATGCAAGAGTGAGTGATCGGTGACCTTTCTAGGAGGACCAGACCTAACCAAGTTCCCTGGAGTATTGGAGGGGGAGAAGAGAATAAAGAGCTGTGTCTCCGACCAGCTTCCAAATTGGAGAGGCCATTACCTTCCCTTATAGCATCACCAGGCTCATACAGGTACGGGGAAGATGCAGGGAGGTCAGCACCTGCCCCATCCCCCGCCCCCAGAACTGCATCTCCCAAGATGAAAGCCAGCATTCCTATTCCTGCCATGTTTGCTTAGATTGTTTGACACCCTTTGAGTGATTTGTGTCCAAATATTATTTTCTTTGCTGCTTTTTTGTGTATTTCAGGCACACTCAACAGAAACATACGGCACATCAGCAAGTGACACTCAATTCTGGGCATGAGCCATCCAGGCCAATAGAACAGGTCTCGCATGTTCCCCAGGAGATGGAGCGGGTCTCGCATGTTCCCCAGGAGATGGAGCGGGTCTCGCATGTTCCCCAGGAGATGGAGCGGGTCTCGCATGTTCCCCAGGAGATGGAGCGGGTCTCGCATGTTCCCCAGGAGATGGAGCGGGTCTCACCTGTTCCCCAGGAGATGGAGCGGGTCTCACCTGTTCCCCAGGAGATGGAGCGGGTCTCACCTGTTCCCCAGGAGATGGAGCGGGTCTCACCTGTTCCCCAGGAGATGGAGCGGGTCTCGCCTGTTCCCCAGGAGATGGAGCGGGTCTCGCCTGTTCCCCAGGAGATGGAGCAGGTCTCGCCTGTTCCCCAAGAGATGGAGCGGGTCTCGCATGTTACCCAAGAGATGGAGCGGGTCTCTCGTGTTACCCAAGAGATGGAGCGTGTCTCACATGTTACCCAGGAGATGAAACAGGTCTCGCATGTTGCCCAAGAGATGGAGAGGGTCTCGCAAGTTCCTCAGGAGATGGAGCAGGTCTCACAAGTTCCTCAGCAGATGGAGCAGGTCTCACAAGTTCCTCAGCAGATGGAGCAGGTCTCACAAGTTCCTCAGCAGATGGAGCAGGTCTCACAAGTTCCTCAGCAGATGGAGCAGGTCTCACAAGTTCCTCAGCAGATGGAGCAGGTCTCACAAGTTCCTCAGCAGATGGAGCAGGTCTCACAAGTTCCTCAGCAGATGGAGCAGGTCTCACAAGTTCCTCAGCAGATGGAGCAGGTCTCACAAGTTCCTCAGCAGATGGAGCAGGTCTCACAAGTTCCTCAGGAGATGGAGCAGGTCTCACAAGTTCCTCAGGAGATGGAGCAGGTCTCACAAGTTCCTCAGGAGATGGAGCAGGTCTCACAAGTTCCTCAGGAGATGGAGCAGGTCTCTTTTGTTCCCCAGGAGATGGAGCAGGTCTCTTTTGTTCCCCAGGAGATGGAGCAGGTCTCTCTTGTTCCCCAGGAGATGGAGCAGGTCTCTCTTGTTCCCCAGGAGATGGAGCAGGTCTTGCAAGTTCCTCAGGAGATGGAGCAGGTCTCTTTTGTTCCCCAAGAGATGGAGCAGGTCTCTCTTGTTCCCCAGGAGATGGAGCAGGTCTCTCTTGTTCCCCAGGAGATGGAACAGGTCTCTCTTGTTCCCCAGGAGATGGAACAGGTCTCTCTTGTTCCCCAGGAGATGGAACAGGTCTCTCTTGTTCCCCAGGAGATGGAACAGGTCTCTCTTGTTCCCCAGGAGATGGAACAGGTCTCTCTTGTTCCCCAGGAGATGGAGCAGGTCTCTCTTGTTCCCCAGGAGATGGAGCAGGTCTCTCTTGTTCCCCAGGAGATGGAGCAGGTCTCTCTTGTTCCCCAGGAGATGGAGCAGGTCTCTCTTGTTCCCCAGGAGATGGAGCAGGTCTCTCTTGTTCCTCAGGAGATGGAACAGGTCTCGCAAGTTCCTCAGGAGATGAAGCAGGTCTCGCAAATTCCCCAGGAGATGGAGCAGGTCTCGCAAGTTCCCCAGGAGATGGAGCAGGTCTTGCGTGCCCATCAGGAGCAGGAGATGCAGCGGGTGTCACATGTCTCTAAGGAGCTGGGGTTGATGTCAATTGTCTCCCAGGAAATGGAGACAGTGTCCCATGTCTCCCAGGGGCAGGAGAGGGAGCAGGTCTCACCTGTCCCCGAGGTGCAGGAGATGGAGCAGCTCTTAGATGTCCAACAGGAACAGAAGATGAAACCGGTGTCACATATTCCCCAGAAGCCAGAGCTGGAGCCAGCGTCGCCTGTCCCCCAGGAGCTGGAGCCGGCGTCGCCTGTCCCCCAGGAGCTGGAGCCGGCGTCGCCTGTCCCCCAGGAGCTGGAGCCGGCGTCGCCTGTCCCCCAGGAGCTGGAGCCGGCGTCGCCTGTCCCCCAGGAGCTGGAGCCGGCGTCGCCTGTCCCCCAGGAGCTGGAGCCGGCGTCGCCTGTCCCCCAGGAGCTGGAGCCGGCGTCGCCTGTCCCCCAGGAGCTGGAGCCGACGTCGCATGCCCACCATGAGCAGGAGGCAGCGTCTTATGTTCCCCGGGACCAGGAACAGAAGTCCCTTGTCCCAAATCTGCTGCAGACCTTGCATGTCCTCCAGGAGCAGGACACGGAGCGGACCTTCCATGACTCCATAGAGCAGGAGCGGGTCTCGTTGGAGGAATCCATCTGTGATCTGCATGAAGATGATGGCACCAATCTCCTTGGTAAGTGCCAAATTGTTTTGAGGTATTATACCCCCCTCTCCGGTGTCCCGTGTCTCCCTCCTCCCCTCCGTTCCCTGTAATAGAAGGATTATACCCCCCTCTCCGGTGTCCCGTGTCTCCTACCTCCCCTCCGTTCCCTGTAATAGAAGACGTATTATACCCCCCTCTCCGGTGTCCCGTGTCTCCTACCTCCCCTCCGTTCCCTGTAATAGAAGAGGTATTATACCCCCCTCTCCGGTGTCCCGTGTCTCCTACCTCCCCTCCGTTCCCTGTAATAGAAGAGGTATTATACCCCCCTCTCCGGTGTCCCGTGTCTCCTACCCCCCCTCCGTTCCCTGTAATAGAAGAGGTATTATACCCCCCTCTCCGGTGTCCCGTGTCTCCTACCTCCCCTCCAATCCCTGTAATAGAAGAGGTATTATACCCCCCTCTCCGGTGTCCCGTGTCTCCTACCCCCCCTCCGTTCCCTGTAATAGAAGAGGTATTATACCCCCCTCTCCGGTGTCCCGTGTCTCCTACCTCCCCTCCGTTCCCTGTAATAGAAGAGGTATTATACCCCCCTCTCCGGTGTCCCGTGTCTCCTACCTCCCCTCCGTTCCCTGTAATAGAAGACGTATTATACCCCCCTCTCCAGTGTCCCGTGTCTCCTACCTCCCCTCCGTTCCCTGTAATAGAAGAGGTATTATACCCCCCTCTCCGGTGTCCCGTGTCTCCTACCTCCCCTCCGTTCCCTGTAATAGAAGAGGTATTATACCCCCCTCTCCGGTGTCCCGTGTCTCCTACCTCCCCTCCGTTCCCTGTAATAGAAGACGTATTATACCCCCCTCTCCGGTGTCCTGTGTCTCCTACCTCCCCTCCGTTCCCTGTAATAAAGGAGGTATTATACCCCCCTCTCCGGTGTCCCGTGTCTCCCACCTCCCCTCCGTTCCCTGTAATAGAAGAGGTATTATACCCCCCTCTCCGGTGTCCCGTGTCTCCTACCTCCCCTCTGTTCCCTGTAATAGAAGAGGTATTATACCCCCCTCTCCGGTGTCCCGTGTCTCCTACCTCCCCTCCGTTCCCTGTAATAGAAGAGGTATTATACCCCCCTCTCCGGTGTCCCGTGTCTCCTACCCCCCCTCCGTTCCCTGTAATAGAAGAGGTATTATACCCCCCTCTCCGGTGTCCCGTGTCTCCTACCCCCCCTCCGTTCCCTGTAATAGAAGAGGTATTATACCCCCCTCTCCGGTGTCCCGTGTCTCCTACCTCCCCTCCGTTCCCTGTAATAGAAGAGGTATTATACCCCCCCTCTCCGGTGTCCCGTGTCTCCTACCCCCCCTCCGTTCCCTGTAATAGAAGAGGTATTATACCCCCCCTCCGGTGTCCCGTGTCTCCCACCTCCCCTCCGTTCCCTGTAATAGAAGAGGTATTATACCCCCCTCTCCGGTGTCCCGTGTCTCCTACCTCCCCTCCAATCCCTGTGATAGAAGAGGTATTATACCCCCCTCTCCGGTGTCCCGTGTTCCCTACCTCCCCTCCGTTCCCTGTAATAGAAGAGGTATTATACCCCCCTCTCCGGTGTCCCGTGTCCCCTACCCCCCCTCCGTTCCCTGTAATAGTGGAGGTATTATACCCCCCTCTCCGGTGTCCCGTGTCTCCTACCTCCCCTCCGTTCCCTGTAATAAAGGAGGTATTATACCCCCCTCTCCGGTGTCCCGTGTCTCCTACCTCCCCTCCGTTCCCTGTAATAGAAGAGGTATTATACCCCCCTCTCCGGTGTCCCCTGTCTCCCTCCTCCCTCCGTTCCCTGTAATAGAAGAGGTATTATACCCCCCTCTCCGGTGTCCCGTGTCTCCTACCTCCCCTCCGTTCCCTGTAATAGAAGAGGTATTATACCCCCCTCTCCGGTGTCCCGTGTCTCCTACCTCCCCTCCGTTCCCTGTAATAGAAGACGTATTATACCCCCCTCTCCGGTGTCCCGTGTCTCCTACCTCCCCTCCGTTCCCTGTAATAGAAGAGGTATTATACCCCCCTCTCCGGTGTCCCGTGTCTCCCACCTCCCCTCCGTTCCCTGTAATAAAGGAGGTATTATACCCCCCTCTCCGGTGTCCCGTGTCTCCCACCTCCCCTCCGTTCCCTGTAATAGAAGAGGTATTATACCCCCCTCTCCGGTGTCCCGTGTCTCCTACCTCCCCTCCGTTCCCTGTAATAGAAGAGGTATTATACCCCCCTCTCCGGTGTCCCGTGTCTCCTACCCCCCTTCCGTTCCCTGTAATAGAAGAGGTATTATACCCCCCTCTCCGGTGTCCCGTGTCTCCTACCCCCCCTCCGTTCCCTGTAATAGAAGAGGTATTATACCCCCCCTCCGGTGTCCCGTGTCTCCCACCTCCCCTCCGTTCCCTGTAATAGAAGAGGTATTATACCCCCCCTCCGGTGTCCCGTGTCTCCCACCTCCCCTCCGTTCCCTGTAATAGAAGAGGTATTATACCCCCCCTCCGGTGTCCCGTGTCTCCCACCTCCCCTCCGTTCCCTGTAATAGAAGAGGTATTATACCCCCCTCTCCGGTGTCCCGTGTCTCCTACCTCCCCTCCAATCCCTGTGATAGAAGAGGTATTATACCCCCCTCTCCGGTGTCCCGTGTCTCCTACCCCCCCTCCGTTCCCTGTAATAGAAGAGGTATTATACCCCCCTCTCCGGTGTCCCGTGTCTCCTACCTCCCCTCCGTTCCCTGTAATAGAAGAGGTATTATACCACCCTCTCCGGTGTCCCGTGTCTCCTACCTCCCCTCCGTTCCCTGTAATAGAAGAGGTATTATACCCCCCTCTCCGGTGTCCCGTGTCCCCTACCCCCCCTCCGTTCCCTGTAATAGAGGAGGTATTATACCCCCCTCTCCGGTGTCCCGTGTCTCCTACCTCCCCTCCGTTCCCTGTAATAAAGGAGGTATTATACCCCCCTCTCCGGTGTCCCGTGTCTCCCTCCTCCCCTCCGTTCTCTGTAATAGAAGAGGTATTATACCCCCCCCTCCGGTGTCCCGTGTCTCCTACCCCCCCTCCGTTACCTGTAATAGAAGAGGTATTATACCCCCCTCTCCGGTGTCCCGTGTCTCCCTCCTCCCTCCGTTCCCTGTAATAGAAGAGGTATTATACCCCCCTCTCCGGTGTCCCGTGTCTCCCACCTCCCCTCCGTTCCCTGTAATAGAAGAGGTATTATACCCCCCTCTCCGGTGTCCCGTGTCTCCTACCCCCCCTCCGTTCCCTGTAATAGAAGAGGTATTATACCCCCCTCTCTGGTGTCTCCTACCTCCCCTCCGTTCCCTGTAATAGAAGAAGTATTATACCCCCCTCTCCGGTGTCCCGTGTCTCCCACCTCCCCTCCATTCCCTGTAATAGAAGAGGTATTATACCCCCCTCTCCGGTGTCCTGTGTCTCCTACCCCCCCCCCTCCGTTCCCTGTAATAGAAGAGGTATTATACCCCCCTCTCCGGTGTCCCGTGTCTCCTACCTCCCCTCCAATCCCTGTGATAGAAGACGTTTTATAACCCCCTCTCCAGTGTCCCGTGTCTCCTACCTCCCCTCCGTTCCCTGTAATAGAAGAGGTATTATACCCCCCTCTCCGGTGTCCCGTGTCTCCTACCTCCCCTCCGTTCCCTGTAATAGAAGAGGTATTATACCCCCCTCTCCGGTGTCCCGTGTCTCCCACCTCCCCTCCGTTCCCTGTAATAGAAGAGGTATTATACCCCCCTCTCCAGTGTCCCGTGTCTCCCTCCTCCCCTCCGTTCCCTGTAATAGAAGAGGTATTATACCCCCCTCTCCAGTGTCCCGTGTCTCCTACCCCCCCTCCGTTCCCTGTAATAGAAGAGGTATTATACCCCCCTCTCCAGTGTCCCGTGTCTCCCACCTCCCCTCCGTTCCCTGTAATAGAAGAGGTATTATACCCCCCTCTCCAGTGTCCCGTGTCTCCTACCTCCCCTCCATTCCCTGTAATAGAGGAGGTATTATACCCCCCTCTCCAGTGTCCCGTGTCTCCCTCCTCCCTCCGTTCCCTGTAATAGAAGAGGTATTATACTCCCCTCTCCGGTGTCCCGTGTCTCCCACCTCCCCTCCGTTCCCTGTAATAGAAGAGGTATTATACCCCCCTCTCCGGTGTCCCGTGTCTCCTACCCCCCCTCCGTTCCCTGTAATAGAAGAGGTATTATACCCCCCCTCCGGTGTCCCGTGTCTCCCACCTCCCCTCCGTTCCCTGTAATAGAAGAGGTATTATACCCCCCTCTCCGGTGTCCCGTGTCTCCTACCTCCCCTCCGTTCCCTGTAATAGAAGACGTATTATACCCCCCTCTCCGGTGTCCCGTGTCTCCCTCCCCCCCTCCGTTCCCTGTAATAGAAGAGGTATTATACCCCCCTCTCCAGTGTCCCGTGTCTCCTACCTCCCCTCCATTCCCTGTAATAGAAGAGGTATTATACCCCCCTCTCCAGTGTCCCGTGTCTCCTACCTCCCCTCCGTTCCCTGTAATAGAAGAGGTATTATACCCCCCTCTCCGGTGTCCCGTGTCTCCTACCTCCCCTCCGTTCCCTGTAATAGAAGAGGTATTATACCCCCCTCTCCGATGTCTCCCACTTTCCTTCCATTCCAGTACTGCAGCCCCTGTAAGACTCTTTTGTGTTGAACACTTCCCAGAGTGTCATGGCCGTCCTGTGCGATGGTTCCTCCCTCTGGCCCCTCTGTCACTTTTGAGTCTTTTACTGATGCAGGGGTTGGAGGTAAAAGCCAATGTTCAGTTCAGTGTTCAGTTCAGTGTTCAGTTCAGTGTTCAGTGTTCAGTTCAGTGTTCAGTTCAGTGTTCAGTTCAGTGTTCAGTTCAGTGTTCAGTTCAGTGTTCAGTTCAGTGTTCAGTTCAGTGTTCAGTTCAGTGTTCAGTTCAGTGTTCAGTTCAGTGTTCAGTTCAGTTCAGAGTTCAGTGTTCAGTGTTCAGTTCAGTGTTCAGTTCAGTGTTCAGTTCAGTGTTCAGTGTTCAGTTCAGTGTTCAGTTCAGTTCAGTTCAGTGTTCAGTTCAGTTCAGTTCAGTGTTCAGTTCAGTTCAGTGTTCAGTTCAGTTCAGTGTTCAGTTCAGTGTTCAGTTCAGTTCAGTGTTCAGTGTTCAGTTCAGTTCAGTGTTCAGTTCAGTTCAGTGTTCAGTTCAGTGTTCAGTTCAGTTCAGTGTTCAGTTCAGTTCAGTGTTCAGTTCAGTGTTCAGTTCAGTTCAGTGTTCAGTTCAGTGTTCAGTTCAGTGTTCAGTTCAGTTCAGTGTTCAGTTCAGTGTTCAGTTCAGTGTTCGGTTCAGTGTTCAGTTCAGTGTTCGGTTCAGTGTTCGGTTCAGTGTTCAGTTCAGTGTTCGGTTCAGTGTTCGGTTCAGTGTTCAGTTCAGTGTTCGGTTCAGTGTTCAGTTCAGTTCAGTGGGGTACATGGACATCCAACACTACCAGACATTTTAAATGGCAAAACATTGAATGCCCCAATGCTGCAGCAGTAGAACAGGTAAGTAGGAGGCACAGACCACCATGGATAAGGGACTGTAAGAGCTGTTCTGTTGTGTTGGCCTTCCATGGTGTGAGGCCGTCGTCGGTGTGGGGCCTTCCGTGGTGCTTTCCATGGTGTGGGCCTTCCAAGGTGTTTGCCTTCCTAGGTGGGGGGCCGTCGTTGGTGTGGGGCCGTCGTTGGTGTGGGGCCGTCGTTGGTGTGGGGCCTTGTGTGGGCCTTCCAAAGTGTGAGCCTTCGTTGGTGTGTGGCCTTCGTTGGTGTGTGGCCTTCGTTGGTGTGGGGTCGTCGTCGGTGTGGGGTCGTCGTCGGTGTGGGGTCGTCGTCGGTGTGGGGTCGTCGTCGGTGTGGGGTCGTCGTCGGTGTGGGGCCGTCGTCGGTGTGGGGCCTTCTGTGGTGCCTTCCATGGTGTGGGCCTTCCAAAGTGTGGGCCTTCGTTGGTGGGGGGCCGTCGTTGGTGGGGGGCCGTCGTTGGTGTCGGGCCGTCGTTGGTGTGGGCCTTCCAAGGTGTTGGTCTTCCATGGTGTGGGCCTTCGTTGGTGGGGGGCCTTCATTGGTGTCGGGCCGTCGTTGGTGTCGGGCCGTCGTTGGTGTGGGGCCTTCGTTGGTGGGGGGCCTTGTTGGTGTGGGGCCGTCGTTGGTGTGGGGCCTTCGTTGGTGGGGGGCCGTCGTTGGTGTCGGGCCGTCGTTGGTGTGGGGCCTTCGTTGGTGTGGGCCTTCCATGGTGTGGGCCTTGTTGGTGGCCTTTTTGCTCTGCATGTTTTTAGCCTTACGGACGTTAAGTGTGGCCTTCTTCTGATTTCTCTTTTTACTCTCAGTACCTCAAGAGTCGGAGTCCATGGAGGCTGAGCAGGATGAGGAAGCCGACAGCGAACAGTCAGCGCCATCGTGGGTTGAGCTCCAGGCCGGGTCTGGAGGATCTAGCAGTAAGTAAAAATCTCTTTCCACGACTGCAGAACACACTCTGTGGCCCTTGATTTGGGGCCCTGGCTTTGGGGTCGTACATTTTGCTCCACTATAGGGAACAATGGTGTATTCTGGTGGTCCCAGGGTCCATGCTTGTGATGATGGAGGTCAGTATGTGAGTTCCTCAGGATTGACCTCTCCCCCTAGACATGGAACCAAGCCACACAATCCACATCGACCTCTCCCCCTAGACATGGAACCAAGCCACACAATCCACATCGACCTCTCCCCCTAGACATGGAACCAAGCCACACAATCCACATCGACCTCTCCCCCTAGACATGGAACCAGGACACACAATCCACATCGACCTCTCCCCCTAGACATGGAACCAGGCCACACAATCCACATCGACCTCTCCCCCTAGACATGGAACCAAGCCACACAATCCACATCGACCTCTCCCCCTAGACATGGAACCAAGCCACACAATCCACATCGACCTCTCCCCCTAGACATGGAACCAGGACACACAATCCACATCGACCTCTCCCCCTAGACACGGAACCAGGCCACACAATCCACATCGAGCTCTCCCCCTAGACATGGAACCAGGCCACACAATCCACATCGACCTCTCCCCCTAGACATGGAACCAGGCCACACAATCCACATCGACCTCTTCCCCTAGACATGGAACCAGGCCACACAATCCACATCGACCTCTCCTCCCTAGACATGGAACCAGGCCACACAATCCACATCGACCTCTCCCCCTAGACATGGAACCAAGCCACACGATCCACATCGACCTCTCCCCCTAGACATGGAACCAAGCCACACAATCCACATCGACCTCTCCCCCTAGACATGGAACCAAGCCACACAATCCACATCGACCTCTCCCCCTAGACATGGAACCAGGCCACACAATCCACATCGACCTCTCCCCCTAGACATGGAACCAAGCCACACAATCCACATCGACCTCTCCCCCTACACATGGAACCAAGCCACACAATCCACATCGACCTCCCCCCTAGACATGGAACCAGGCCACACAATCCACATCGACCTCTCCCCCTAGACATGGAACCAAGCCACACAATCCACATCGACCTCTCCCCCTAGACATGGAACCAAGCCACACAATCCACATCGACCTCTCCCCCTACACATGGAACCAAGCCACACAATCCACATCGACCTCTCCCCCTAGACATGGAACCAAGCCACACAATCCACATCGACCTCTCCCCCTAGACATGGAACCAAGCCACACAATCCACATCGACCTCTCCCCCTACACATGGAACCAAGCCACACAATCCACATCGACCTCTCCCCCTAGACATGGAACCAAGCCACACAATCCACATCGACCTCTCCCCCTAGACATGGAACCAAGCCACACAATCCACATCGACCTCTCCCCCTAGACATGGAACCAAGCCACACAATCCACATCGACCTCTCCCCCTAGACATGGAACCAAGCCACACAATCCACATCGACCTCTCCCCCTACACATGGAACCAAGCCACACAATCCACATCGACCTCTCCCCCTAGACATGGAACCAAGCCACACAATCCACATCGACCTCTCCCCCTAGACATGGAACCAAGCCACACAATCCACATCGACCTCTCCCCCTAGACATTGAACCAGGACACACAATCCACATCGACCTCTCCCCCTAGACACGGAACCAGGCCACACAATCCACATCGACCTCTCCCCCTAGACATGGAACCAGGCCACACAATCCACATCGACCTCTCCCCCTACACATGGAACCAAGCCACACAATCCACATCGACCTCTCCCCCTAGACATGGAACCAAGCCACACAATCCACATCGACCTCTCCCCCTAGACATGGAACCAAGCCACACAATCCACATCGACCTCTCCCCCTAGACATGGAACCAGGACACACAATCCACATCGACCTCTCCCCCTAGACACGGAACCAGGCCACACAATCCACATCGACCTCTCCCCCTAGACATGGAACCAGGCCACACAATCCACATCGACCTCTCCCCCTAGACATGGAACCAGGCCACACAATCCACATCGACCTCTTCCCCTAGACATGGAACCAGGCCACACAATCCACATCGACCTCTCCTCCCTAGACATGGAACCAGGCCACACAATCCACATCGACCTCTCCCCCTAGACATGGAACCAAGCCACACGATCCACATCGACCTCTCCCCCTAGACATGGAACCAAGCCACACAATCCACATCGACCTCTCCCCCTAGACATGGAACCAAGCCACACAATCCACATCGACCTCTCCCCCTAGACATGGAACCAGGCCACACAATCCACATCGACCTCTCCCCCTAGACATGGAACCAAGCCACACAATCCACATCGACCTCTCCCCCTACACATGGAACCAAGCCACACAATCCACATCGACCTCCCCCCTAGACATGGAACCAGGCCACACAATCCACATCGGACCTCTCCCCCTAGACATGGAACCAAGCCACACAATCCACATCGACCTCTCCCCCTAGACATGGAACCAAGCCACACAATCCACATCGACCTCTCCCCCTAGACATGGAACCAAGCCACACAATCCACATCGACCTCTCCCCCTACACATGGAACCAAGCCACACAATCCACATCGACCTCTCCCCCTAGACATGGAACCAAGCCACACAATCCACATCGACCTCTCCCCCTACACATGGAACCAAGCCACACAATCCACATCGACCTCTCCCCCTAGACATGGAACCAAGCCACACAATCCACATCGACCTCTCCCCCTACACATGGAACCAAGCCACACAATCCACATCGACCTCCCCCCTAGACATGGAACCAGGCCACACAATCCACATCGACCTCTCCCCCTAGACATGGAACCAGGCCACACAATCCACATCGACCTCTCCCCCTAGACATGGAACCAGGCCACACAATCCACATCGACCTCTCCCCCTACACATGGAACCAAGCCACACAATCCACATCGACCTCTCCCCCTAGACATGGAACCAAGCCACACAATCCACATCGACCTCTCCCCCTAGACATGGAACCAAGCCACACAATCCACATCGACCTCTCCCCCTAGACATGGAACCAGGACACACAATCCACATCGACCTCTCCCCCTAGACACGGAACCAGGCCACACAATCCACATCGACCTCTCCCCCTAGACATGGAACCAGGCCACACAATCCACATCGACCTCTCCCCCTAGACATGGAACCAGGCCACACAATCCACATCGACCTCTTCCCCTAGACATGGAACCAGGCCACACAATCCACATCGACCTCTCCTCCCTAGACATGGAACCAGGCCACACAATCCACATCGACCTCTCCCCCTAGACATGGAACCAAGCCACACGATCCACATCGACCTCTCCCCCTAGACATGGAACCAAGCCACACAATCCACATCGACCTCTCCCCCTAGACATGGAACCAAGCCACACAATCCACATCGACCTCTCCCCCTAGACATGGAACCAGGCCACACAATCCACATCGACCTCTCCCCCTAGACATGGAACCAAGCCACACAATCCACATCGACCTCTCCCCCTACACATGGAACCAAGCCACACAATCCACATCGACCTCCCCCCTAGACATGGAACCAGGCCACACAATCCACATCGACCTCTCCCCCTAGACATGGAACCAAGCCACACAATCCACATCGACCTCTCCCCCTAGACATGGAACCAAGCCACACAATCCACATCGACCTCTCCCCCTAGACATGGAACCAAGCCACACAATCCACATCGACCTCTCCCCCTAGACATGGAACCAGGCCACACAATCCACATCGACCTCTCCCCCTAGACATGGAACCAAGCCACACAATCCACATCGACCTCTCCCCCTACACATGGAACCAAGCCACACAATCCACATCGACCTCTCCCCCTAGACATGGAACCAAGCCACACAATCCACATCGACCTCTCCCCCTACACATGGAACCAAGCCACACAATCCACATCGACCTCCCCCCTAGACATGGAACCAGGCCACACAATCCACATCGACCTCTCCCCCTAGACATGGAACCAAGCCACACAATCCACATCGACCTCTCCCCCTAGACATGGAACCAAGCCACACAATCCACATCGACCTCTCCCCCTACACATGGAACCAAGCCACACAATCCACATCGACCTCTCCCCCTAGACATGGAACCAAGCCACACAATCCACATCGACCTCTCCCCCTAGACATGGAACCAAGCCACACAATCCACATCGACCTCTCCCCCTAGACATGGAACCAGGACACACAATCCACATCGACCTCTCCCCCTAGACACGGAACCAGGCCACACAATCCACATCGACCTCTCCCCCTAGACACGGAACCAGGCCACACAATCCACATCGACCTCTCCCCCTAGACATGGAACCAAGCCACACAATCCACATCGAGCTCTCCCCCTAGACATGGAACCAGGCCACACAATCCACATAGACCTCTCCCCCTAGACATGGAACCAAGCCACACAATCCACATAGACCTCTCCCCCTAGACATGGAACCAAGCCACACAATCCACATCGACCTCTCCCCCTAGACACGGAACCAGGCCACACAATCCACATCGACCTCTCCCCCTACACATGGAACCAAGCCACACAATCCACATCGACCTCTCCCCCTAGACATGGAACCAAGCCACACAATCCACATCGACCTCTCCCCCTAGACATGGAACCAAGCCACACAATCCACATCGACCTCTCCCCCTAGACACGGAACCAGGACACACAATCCACATCGACCTCTCCCCCTAGACACGGAACCAGGCCACACAATCCACATCGACCTCTCCCCCTAGACATGGAACCAGGCCACACAATCCACATCGACCTCTCCCCCTAGACATGGAACCAGGCCACACAATCCACATCGACCTCTTCCCCTAGACATGGAACCAGGCCACACAATCCACATCGACCTCTCCCCCCTAGACATGGAACCAGGCCACACAATCCACATCGACCTCTCCCCCTAGACATGGAACCAAGCCACACAATCCACATCGACCTCTCCCCCTACACATGGAACCAAGCCACACAATCCACATCGACCTCCCCCCTAGACATGGAACCAGGCCACACAATCCACATCGACCTCTCCCCCTAGACATGGAACCAAGCCACACAATCCACATCGACCTCTCCCGCTAGACATGGAACCAAACCACACAATCCACATCGACCTCTCCCCCTACACATGGAACCAAGCCACACAATCCACATCGACCTCTCCCCCTACACATGGAACCAAGCCACACAATCCACATCGACCTCTCCCCCTAGACATGGAACCAAGCCACACAATCCACATCGACCTCTCCCCCTAGACATGGAACCAGGCCACACAATCCACATCGACCTCTCCCCCTAGACATGGAACCAAGCCACACAATCCACATAGACCTCTCCCCCTAGACATGGAACCAAGCCACACAATCCACATCGACCTCTCCCCCTAGACATGGAACCAGGCCACACAATCCACATAGACCTCTCCCCCTAGACATGGAACCAAGCCACACAATCCACATCGAGCTCTCCCCCTAGACACGGAACCAGGCCACACAATCCACATCGACCTCTCCCCCTAGACACGGAACCAGGCCACACAATCCACATCGACCTCTCCCCCTAGACATGGAACCAAGCCACACAATCCACATCGACCTCTCCCCCTAGACACGGAACCAGGCCACACAATCCACATCGACCTCTCCCCCTAGACATGGAACCAGGCCACACAATCCACATCGACCTCTCCCCCTAGACATGGAACCAAGCCACACAATCCACATCGACCTCTCCCCCTAGACATGGAACCAAGCCACACAATCCACATCGACCTCTCCCCCTAGACATGGAACCAAGCCACACAATCCACATCGACCTCTCCCCCTAGACACGGAACCAGGACACACAATCCACATCGACCTCTCCCCCTAGACACGGAACCAGGCCACACAATCCACATCGACCTCTCCCCCTAGACATGGAACCAGGCCACACAATCCACATCGACCTCTCCCCCTAGACATGGAACCAGGCCACACGATCCACATCGACCTCTTCCCCTAGACATGGAACCAGGCCACACGATCCACATCGACCTCTCCCCCCTAGACATGGAACCAGGCCACACGATCCACATCGACCTCTCCCCCTAGACATGGAACCAAGCCACACGATCCACATCGACCTCTCCCCCTAGACATGGAACCAAGCCACACGATCCACATCGACCTCTCCCCCTAGACATGGAACCAAGCCACACGATCCACATCGACCTCTCCCCCTAGACATGGAACCAGGCCACACAATCCACATCGACCTCTCCCCCTAGACATGGAACCAAGCCACACAATCCACATCGACCTCTCCCCCTACACATGGAACCAAGCCACACAATCCACATCGACCTCCCCCCTAGACATGGAACCAGGCCACACAATCCACATCGACCTCTCCCCCTAGACATGGAACCAAGCCACACAATCCACATCGACCTCTCCCCCTAGACATGGAACCAAGCCACACAATCCACATCGACCTCTCCCCCTAGACATGGAACCAAGCCACACAATCCACATCGACCTCTCCCCCTAGACACGGAACCAGGACACACAATCCACATCGACCTCTCCCCCTAGACACGGAACCAGGCCACACAATCCACATCGACCTCTCCCCCTAGACATGGAACCAGGCCACACAATCCACATCGACCTCTCCCCCTAGACATGGAACCAGGCCACACAATCCACATCGACCTCTTCCCCTAGACATGGAACCAGGCCACACAATCCACATCGACCTCTCCCCCCTAGACATGGAACCAGGCCACACAATCCACATCGACCTCTCCCCCTAGACATGGAACCAAGCCACACAATCCACATCGACCTCTCCCCCTACACATGGAACCAAGCCACACAATCCACATCGACCTCCCCCCTAGACATGGAACCAGGCCACACAATCCACATCGACCTCTCCCCCTAGACATGGAACCAAGCCACACAATCCACATCGACCTCTCCCCCTAGACATGGAACCAAACCACACAATCCACATCGACCTCTCCCCCTACACATGGAACCAAGCCACACAATCCACATCGACCTCTCCCCCTACACATGGAACCAAGCCACACAATCCACATCGACCTCTCCCCCTAGACATGGAACCAAGCCACACAATCCACATCGACCTCTCCCCCTAGACATGGAACCAGGCCACACAATCCACATCGACCTCTCCCCCTAGACATGGAACCAAGCCACACAATCCACATAGACCTCTCCCCCTAGACATGGAACCAAGCCACACAATCCACATCGACCTCTCCCCCTAGACATGGAACCAGGCCACACAATCCACATAGACCTCTCCCCCTAGACATGGAACCAAGCCACACAATCCACATCGAGCTCTCCCCCTAGACACGGAACCAGGCCACACAATCCACATCGACCTCTCCCCCTAGACACGGAACCAGGCCACACAATCCACATCGACCTCTCCCCCTAGACATGGAACCAAGCCACACAATCCACATCGACCTCTCCCCCTAGACACGGAACCAGGCCACACAATCCACATCGACCTCTCCCCCTAGACATGGAACCAGGCCACACAATCCACATCGACCTCTCCCCCTAGACATGGAACCAAGCCACACAATCCACATCGACCTCTCCCCCTAGACATGGAACCAAGCCACACAATCCACATCGACCTCTCCCCCTAGACATGGAACCAAGCCACACAATCCACATCGACCTCTCCCCCTAGACACGGAACCAGGACACACAATCCACATCGACCTCTCCCCCTAGACACGGAACCAGGCCACACAATCCACATCGACCTCTCCCCCTAGACATGGAACCAGGCCACACGATCCACATCGACCTCTCCCCCTAGACATGGAACCAGGCCACACGATCCACATCGACCTCTTCCCCTAGACATGGAACCAGGCCACACGATCCACATCGACCTCTCCCCCCTAGACATGGAACCAGGCCACACGATCCACATCGACCTCTCCCCCTAGACATGGAACCAAGCCACACGATCCACATCGACCTCTCCCCCTAGACATGGAACCAAGCCACACGATCCACATCGACCTCTCCCCCTAGACATGGAACCAAGCCACACGATCCACATCGACCTCTCCCCCTAGACATGGAACCAGGCCACACAATCCACATCGACCTCTCCCCCTAGACATGGAACCAAGCCACACAATCCACATCGACCTCTCCCCCTACACATGGAACCAAGCCACACAATCCACATCGACCTCCCCCCTAGACATGGAACCAGGCCACACAATCCACATCGACCTCTCCCCCTAGACATGGAACCAAGCCACACAATCCACATCGACCTCTCCCCCTAGACATGGAACCAAGCCACACAATCCACATCGAGCTCTCCCCCTAGACATGGAACCAGGCCACACAATCCACATCGACCTCTCCCCCTAGACATGGAACCAGGCCACACAATCCACATCGACCTCTCCCCCTAGACATGGAACCAGGCCACACAATCCACATCGACCTCTCCCCCTAGACATGGAACCAGGCCACACAATCCACATAGACCTCTCCCCCTAGACACGGAACCAAGCCACACAATCCACATCGACCTCTCCCCCTAGACACGGAACCAGGCCACACAATCCACATAGACCTCTCCCCCTAGACATGGAACCAAGCCACACAATCCACATCGAGCTCTCCCCCTAGACACGGAACCAGGCCACACAATCCACATCGACCTCTCCCCCTAGACACGGAACCAGGCCACACAATCCACATCGACCTCTCCCCCTAGACATGGAACCAAGCCACACAATCCACATCGACCTCTCCCCCTAGACACGGAACCAGGCCACACAATCCACATCGACCTCTCCCCCTAGACATGGAACCAAGCCACACAATCCACATCGAGCTCTCCCCCTAGACATGGAACCAGGCCACACAATCCACATCGACCTCTCCCCCTAGACATGGAACCAGGCCACACAATCCACGTTGGCCAATGTCTTTTATCGGTACGACTTGCTGCGTGTTCTTGGAGGTGAATGTGGACTTCTTCTGATTCCTCTTTACTTTCAGTTTCTGTGGATTCGGAGCCAATGGAGACTGAGGACGGAGCTTATTTTGACCTGCCAGGGCCATCGTGGGCTTCACCCCAAGGGTCTAGAGGTAAGAAGGAGTCTGCTTCTATGTCCTCGCTGTAAAGTCACCCCAGCACTTGTAGTTTCAAATTTGCTGTCCCCTCTTCCTGCCATTTTGATATTTGCATAACTCCTCCCACTGCTTGCATCTGGGCTATGGGCCCTTGAGTGGAGTACAGAGGCGGGGTGCTGTGATGTTTTCAGGAAGCTATGTACATATCCTCCCACTATCCATGGTTTGCCTGCATTGCAAAGAGAAGCACAGAGACCCAGTAATGACATGACCATGGTGGTCTCACTCCAGGCCGGGTCAGAAGGGTCTGCATGGGAGCAGAAATCGGTTCTGTAATCTGCTGCCTTCCCTGATCTGCAGAACACAAACCAGTTCCGGGTCATTCAGTGCCCAGAGCGACGATGCCAATGTGCACCCCCACCTCCCGGCATCTATCGGGGGAGGGGGGGGTTGGTTGGGAGAGTAGGATGTAGTATTCTTCCATCCCGCAGTGACATAGAATGTAATGGGGCCGGGGTGCGGGGTCGTAAACTGGGCCCTCCCTCTGCGCTGCAGGATACGGTGGGTGTGGTCTTCTTTTGTGCTGGATATAGGCTGCGGGTTTTGGGGGCCGGTGGTGAGTGGGGCCGCAGTTTGGGGGCCGGCGGTGAGTGGGGCTGGATTTTGGGGGCCGGTGGTGAGCGGGGCCGCAGTTTGGGGGCCGGTGGTGAGTGGAGCCGAAGTTTGGGGGCCGGTGGTGAGTGGGGCCGCAGTTTGGGGTCGGTGGTGCGTGGGGCCGGAGTTTGGGGTCCGGTGGAGAGTAGGGCCGGAGTTTGGGGTCCGGTGGAGAGTGGGGCCGGAGTTTGGGGTCCGGTGGTGATTTGATCCGGAGTTTGGGGGCCGGTGGTGATTTGAGCCGGAGTTTGGGGGCCGGTGGTGATTTGAGCAGGAGTTTGGGGGCCGGTGGTGATTTGAGCTGGAGTTTGGGGGCCGGTGGTGATTTGAGCCGGAGTTTGGGGGCCGGTGGTGAGTGGGGCCGCAGTTTGGGGGCCGGTGGTGAGTGGGGCCGCAGTTTGGGGGCCGGTGGTGAGTGGGACCGGAGTTTGGGAGCCAGTGGTGAGTGGAGCCGGGGTTTGGGGGCCGGTGGTGATTGGAGCTGGAGTTTAGGGGCCGGTGGTGAGTGGGGCCGCAGTTTGGGGGCCGGTGGTGAGTGGGGCCGCAGTTTGAGGGCCGGTGGTGAGTGGGGCCGCAGTTTGGGGGCCGGTGGTGAGTGGAGCCAGAGTTTGGGGGCCAGTGGTGAGTGGGGCCGGAGTTTAGGGGCCAGTGGTGAGTGGGGACGGAGTTTTGGGGCGCACCAGTGCACAAAGCAAGGTCCATAAAGACATGGAGGAGCCAGTTTGGGGTGGAGGAACTTGACTGTCCTGCACAGAGTCCTGACCTCAACCCCATAGAACACCTTTGGGATGAATTAGAGCGGAGACTGCGAGCCAGGCCTCCTCCCCCGACATCAGTGCCCCTCCCCCGACATCAGTGCCTCCTCCCCCGACATCAGTGCCTGACCTGACAAATGTGCTTCTGGAAGATGGTCCAACCTTCCCATAGACACCCTCCTAAACCTTGTGGACGGCCTTCCCAGAAGAGTTGAAGCTGTTATAGCTGCAAAGGGCGGGGCCAACTCAATATTGAACCCTACGGACTAAGACTGGGGGGCCATTAAAGGTCATGTGTGTGGAAAGGGCGGGGCCAACTTAATATTGAACCCTACGGACTAAGACTGGGGGGCCATTAAAGGTCATGTGTGTGGAAAGGGTGGGGCCAACTCAATATTGAACCCTACGGACTAAGACTGGGAGGCCATTACAGGTCATGTGTGTGGAAAGGGCGGGGCCAACTCAATACTGAACCCTATGGACTAAGACTGGGGGGCCATTAAAGGTCATGTGTGTGGAAAGGGCGGGGCCAACTCAATACTGAACCCTATGGACTAAGACTGGGGGGCCATTAAAGGTCATGTGTGTGGAAAGGCCGGCGGCCCAATACTTGGGGCAATATGGTGGACATTGTAATCTGTCACTGATACCTTCTCTGTAGAGGAGGAGTCTGTACCAACAATGGGGATGGCCTGGATCAGGGCTTCATCTAGTTTAGTGAGTGGCAGTGTTAGTGTGTCCTCTCATGGAAATGGGAGAAGTCCTGAAAGTCGCACATTGCTGCAAAACCCCCATAAGGTGTAGGACAGCCTCATTCTGCGTTCCAACCAGGCCACGCCCCCAATGTGTTTTAGTCCTCCCATGGAGCTAAGTCATAGGGACCCCCTTCCTTTTCTTTTTTTTAGCGGAGCTGATCGGACTGCAGGTAGGTGGGTGTAAACGCGGACACAAGCTCCATACGGGTGAATGGCGGAGGGGTCTGGTCAGGCATACCTGAAATACCTGAGAGGTGGACCTGATGAATAAAATCAGGAGATTTCCAATAACCTTTCCCACCAAATGAAAGCCTGATCTGTCCTGAACAAAGCGTGGTACAATCCACCCGGGACCCGAATAGTTGGGACGAGACGGGCAGTTGGACCAACACGGGACGATACGGGCAGTTGGACTAAAACGGGACGATACGGGCAGTTGGACCAACACGGAACGATACGGGCAGTTGGACCAACACGGGACGATACGGGCAGTTGGACCAACACGGGACGATACGGGCAGTTGGACCAACACGGGACGATACGGGCAGTTGGACCAACACGGGACGATACGGGCAGTTGGACCAACACGGGACGATACGGGCAGTTGGACCAACACGGGACGATACGGGCAGTTGGACCAACACGGGACGATACGGGCAGTTGGACCAACACGGGACGATACGGGCAGTTGGACCAACACGGGACGATACGGGACCAACACGTGTCAAAGCTGCATGATTGGCTTGGGGCATTTATGGTTTGTTTTGACCTCAGTCATGAAGGGGTTAAGTTGTGTTTTTTTTTTTTTGTTTTTTTTCTCCTAGGCCCGACCTTCCCCCCACAGCCAGAATCTGAGGATGAGATGTCATCAGAGGAAGAGCCATTGGACCTTTCCTGCTCTGCCCTAGCCCCCCCTAGTCCCCTACCATGGTCTGGAGAGTCTAGAGGTAGGTAGACCTCTCTCACCTTGTCTGGGATGTACACCACCTCGACACTTCTGAATCTGCTCCTTCCTCTCACTAGGTTCACCAGCCTGGGAGTTCAGGACCGATGGAAGCTGGATCAGGGTGGAGAGCCGGGGGGATGGGGGATGCATTAGAGACTCGTTTTAGAAAAGAAATTCAAATCTGAATGTTTGTTGTATCAATAATTCGGGTTTTTCTTTTCTTTCTTGAAGACCCGACTCTCACCCTACAGATGGAGTCTGAGAGCGAGGATGAGACTTCATCGATGGAAGAGCCGTTGGACTTTTCCTGCTCGGCCCCAGCCCCCCTCAGTCCCCTGCCGTGGTCTGGAGGGTCTGGAGGTACGTAGAGATCTCTCACCTTGTCTGGGATGTACGCCACCTCGGCACTTCTGTGTAGTTATCACGTACCTGGTGATGGAGGCCAATGGAGAGAGGGCTTCCCTTGCGGCTAAGTTCCGGACTCCCCTGAGAGTGGGACAGCGGGTGTCAGGCCCAAAGTGGCACAGGTTGCCTGTAGGAGTGCTGGTTGGTGGTCCACTCAGAAGCACAGCTGATATATGGAGATAGGTCTGCAGACAGGAGGCCCCTGTGCGTGGTATGCAAGCTCTTCCGGGATTTAGATGTTTACTGGGTAGTCGGTTCAAGCCAAGGTCAGGTACCAGGTGGGAATCAGAGCAGACGTAGTCAGATGGGATAGCCGAGGTCATACACAGAGGAGAGAGAGAGAGTATCCGTAAGCCTAGCGGAGGTCCGATCAGGGGTAAGGCAGAGTAGACGGGTCCAGGAGCAAGCTGAGTGGGTAACAGGAAATCACGGGTTAGAATCGCAGGAAACAGGAACCAGGAACAGGGCACGGGGAGCTAGAGATCATCCAGCAACTAGAGGAAGTGATGAGCCTCCTTATAAAGGCCGTCTGGCACCAGACTGAGGCTGATGTGTGCTTCTGCGGCCATGTAGAATACTGGCAGATCTTCTAGAACTCCTGCTGTGGACAGGACCCTGACAGTAGCTCTGAATCTTCTCCTTCCTTCCTCTCGCTGGGTTCACCTGCCTGGGAGTTCAGGACCGATGGAAGCTGGATCAGGGTGGAGAGCCGGGGGGATGGGGGATGCATTAGAGACTCGTTTTAGAACAGAAATTCAAATCTGAATATTTGTTGTATCAATAATTCTGGTTTTTGTTTTCTTTCTTGAAGACCCGACTTTCACCCTACAGATGGAGTCTGAGAGCGAGGATGAGACTTCATCGATGGAAGAGCCGTTGGACCTTTCCTGCTCTGCCCAAGCCCCCCTCAGTCCCCATGCGTGGTCTGGAGGGTCTAGAGGTACGTAGGCATCTCTCACCTTGTCTAAGATGTACGCCATCTCGGCACTTCTGAATCTTCTCCTTCCTTCCTCTTGCTGGGTTCACCTGCCTGGGGGTTCAGGACCAAGTTCAGGGTGGAGAGTTGGGGGGGATGCATTAGAGACTCATGTTAGAACAGAAATTCAAATCCGAATGTTTGTTCCATCAATAATTCAGGTTTTTCATTTTCTTTCTTGAAGACCCGACCTTCACCTTACAGATGGAGTCTGAGAGTGAGGATGAGACTTCATCGATGGAAGAGCCATTGGACCTTTCCTGCTGTGCCTCAGCCCCCCTCCCCTACAGTCCACAACCTTTATATCCTCCGCTGTGCTCCCCACCCCTGTACATGGATGTGCCCACAGGAGCACATTCCCCGGGGCCAGTCATGGAGGACCACCCCCCTTCTGCCCCTGGCAGCACCCCTCCTCCAGAACTGAACAGTGACCAGCTGTGGCTGCTCTTCGAGGTACAAAGGCAGCAGCTGCTTCTGCAGAGGAGGTCACAGCGGGCCCAGGTCCTGCAGGTGCAGCAACAGAGGCGGCACTTCCTGGCCATGCAGCGAGGGCAACAACGCATTGAACGCCACTTGCTCTCCATAAGCCGAAAGCTGGAGGATATCCATCGTGTGCTCCGCCCATGTGTAAAGGGCAAGCGTCCTCGGCAGAAAGGCCCCCGCGAGCAGCCCAGAAAGCAAGGGCACGGGGTAGGAGAAGCTGTCCACAGCAAACAAGGGGAGGGGGCATCTACGTGAAGAAAAGGAAGGGTGTCTACAAGAAGAAAAGGAAGGGGGCGTCTACGTGAAGCAAAGGAACAGGACTCCTTGTAAGGGGCCTTCTACATGAAGCAAATAAAGGGGGAACCTTGTAAGGGCCCCTCCAGGATATGTCTGTACAAAGTTCTTGTTTTGCTCGTAAATTCTTTCCATCTTCTCTCCTGATGAAGACGAAACGCGTAGAAGGTGACTAAGCAGATCATCACATGACTCCCCGTGCTCACACCAAGACAAGCCTGGAGATTGTGGTCTGCTGAGCAGAGAGAGTCGGGTTGGAAGTGATACGAGATGTGGGGCCTCAGTCATGAGATGTGGGGCCTCAGTCATGAGATGTGGGGCCTCAGTCTCCAGATGTGGGGCCTCAGTCTCCAGATGTGGGGCCTCAGTCTCGAGATGTGGGCCTCAGTCTTGAAACCATTTTTAGAAGTGGTCATGCTTCTTCTTTTTTTTTTTTAGATCGGAAAGATTTGACGAGACTCTTTCATGCTTTGGAGAATCTGATGTTTCAGATTATAATTTGCGTAACGAGGCCTTTCATAATCGAAGCTCCGCCTTATCTGGTCGACGCGCCTTTTCTGACGAGGTGGCCATGGAGATTCACAAAGCGGACCAATCGCGGTGCTAGAGGTGGAGATTGGAAACGTTCATGGAGGTTTATTCCACAGAACGATCACAGGACACCATTTTGGTGGAGACCTCTCCTTTGGTCTTTGAATATTTTGGAGGACCTTCGAGTCTTTTGATGTATATTTTGCACTTTTCTATAATTGCGCACTTATTGTTTTTGTATCGAGCGCTGCTTTTATATGGATATTGGCTGAAGATAATATCCTCTGTAGCTTTACTGGGCTAACTTACAGTAATGAAGGATGTCCCAGGTTGTGCAGGCAGCCGGATCCTGGAGAAATCACTGCAGGGATGCCCCGTCCTCTTCCTGGCTCTGAACTTCAGGTGGTTCAGGGGTTAATGGCTTTGGGGCGTCTATGAAAAAGTTCCCAAGGAGCACTCGCTCCTCCTCCCTCCATTGCCTGTACCACAGTTGCAGAAGATCCAAAGCTGTTAACCCCCGCAGTGTCAGACGTTCAGAGCCAGGAAGAGGACGGGGCATCTCTGCGCAGATGATTTCTCCAGGGTCTGGCTGCCAACATGGGACTTCCTTCACTACAGGTAAGATGGATCACTATAGCTATGGACAATGTGGTTTTTATACATACTGGATGTTAATAGATTGTAATATGTTTCTTGTACTGTAAATTGTTCACATTTTGTACATTTCATTTTTTTATTTATGTTATGTGATGTAAAGAACACGTTGGGCCGTCAGGGAAAGGCTCCTCCTAGTTTTAGGCTGTGAGGGAAAGGCTCCTCCTAGTTTTAGGCTGTGAGGGAAAGGCTCCTCCTAGTTTTAGGCTGTGAGGGAAAGGCTCCTCCTAGTTTTAGGTTCAGTACAATTTTAAATTCTTAATCAAACGAGTTTCTGTGTTTTACTTTCTTTACATTTTTACTGTACGTGAGTGATAGAACAATATTTTGGTCGGCTTACTTGGTAAAGGAGGCCTGAAACGTGGCCCCTGACATCACAAAGGGCCACACCTAATATTTGGTGAGCGGAACGCTAGCAGAGGCTGGGCACATTATAGGAGTTGGTGGAGACTGGAGACATGGTGTGGGAGTTGCTGGAGACTGGGGACACGGCGTGGGAGTTGCTGGAGACTGGGGACATGTTATGAGCTATTGAAGACATTGTGTAGGAGTTGGTGGAGACTGGGGAAATGGTGTGGGAGTTGGTGGAGACTGGGGACATGGTGTATGAACTGGTGGAGACTGGAGACATGGTGTAGGAGTTCCTGGAGACATGGTGTGGGAGTTGCTGGAGACTGGGGACATGCTATGCTAGTTGCTGGAGATGGGAAATGGTGTGGGAGTTGCTTGAGACTGGGGACATGGTGTGGGAGTTGCTGGAGACTGGGGAAATGGTGTGGGAGTTGGTGGAGACTGGAGACATGGCGTATGAACTGGAGGAGACTGGGGACATGGTGTAGGAGTTGCTGGAGACTGGGGACACGGCGTGGGAGTTGCTGGAGACTGGGGACTTGTTATGAGATATTGAAGACATTGTGTAGGAGTTGGTGGAGACTGAGGACGCGGCATGGGAGTTGGTGGAGACTGGGGACGCGGCGTGGGAGTTGTTGGAGACTGGGGACGCGGCGTGGGAGTTGTTGGAGACTGGGGACGCGGCGTGGGAGTTGGTGGAGACTGGGGACGCGGCGTGGGAGTTGGTGGAGACTGGGGACGCGGCGTGGGAGTTGGTGGAGACTGGGGACGCGGCGTGAGAGTTGCTGGAGACTGGGGACACGGCGTAGCAGTTGGTGGAGACTGGGGACACGGCGTATGAACTGGTGGAGACTGGGGACACGGCGTATGAACTGGTGGAGACTGGGGACACGGTGTGGGAGTTGCTGGAGACTGGGGAAATGGTGTGGGAGTTGGTGGAGACTGGGGACATGGCGTATGAACTGGAGGAGACTGGGGACATGGTGTAGGAGTTGGTGGAGACTGGGGACGCGGCGTGGGAGTTGCTGGAGACTGGGGACGCGGTGTGGGAGTTGGTGGAGACTGGGGACATGGTGTAGGAGTTGGTGGAGACTGGGGACGCGGCGTGGGAGTTGCTGGAGACTGGGGACGCGGTGTGGGAGTTGGTGGAGACTGGGGACGCGGTGTGGGAGTTGGTGGAGACTGGGGACGCGGTGTGGGAGTTGCTGGAGACTGGGGACGCGGTGTGGGAGTTGGTGGAGACACGGTGTGGGAGTTGCTGGAGACTGGGGACATGGTGTGGGAGTTGCTGGAGACTGGGTACATCTTGTTATAGGAGATGTTGGGGACTGGGGACACGGTGTGGGAGTTGGTGGAGACTGGGGACACGGTATGGGAGTTGGTGGAGATTGGGGACATGGTGTGGGAGTTGGTGGAGACTGGAGACACGTAGGAGTTGGTGGAGACTGGGTACACAGTATGGGAGTTGGTGGAGACTGGGGACACGGTGTGGGAGTTGCTGGAGACTGGAGACGCGGTGTGGGAGTTGGTGGAGACGTGGTGTGGGAATTGGTGAAGACGCGGTGTGGGAATTGGTGGAGACGCGGTGTGGGAGTTGCTGGAGACTGGGGACGTTGTGTGGGAGTTGCTGGAGACTGGGGACGCGGTGTGGGAGTTGGTGGAGACTGGGGACGCGGTGTGGGAGTTGGTGGAGACTGGAGACGCGGTGTGGGAGTTGGTGGAGACGCGGTGTGGGAATTAGTGGAGACGCGGTGTGGGAGTTGGTGGAGACTGGGGACGCGGCGCGGGAGTTGGTGGAGACTGAGGACGCGGCGCGGGAGTTGCTGGAGACTGAGGACGCGGCGTGGGAGTTGCTGGAGACTGGGGACGCGGCGTGGGAGTTGCTGGAGACTGGGGACGCGGCGTGGGAGTTGCTGGAGACTGGGGACGCGGCGTGGGAGTTGCTGGAGACTGGGGACACGGCGTAGGAGTTGCTGGAGACTGGGGACACGGCGTATGAACTAGTGGAGACTGGGGACATGGTGTGGGAGTTGTTGGAGACTGGGGACATGGTGTGGGAGTTGCTGGAGACTGGGGACATGCTATGCTAGTTGCTGGAGATGGGAAATGGTGTGGGAGTTGCTTGAGACTGGGGACATGGTGTGGGAGTTGCTGGAGACTGGGGAAATGGTGTGGGAGTTGGTGGAGACTGGGGACATGGCGTATGAACTGGAGGAGACTGGGGACATGGCGTATGAACTGGAGGAGACTGGGGACATGGTGTAGGAGTTGCTGGAGACTGGGGACATGGCGTGGGAGTTGCTGGAGACTGGGGACATGTTATAAGATATTGAAGACATTGTGTAGGAGTTGGTGGAGACTGAGGACATGCTATGAGATATTGAAGACATGATGTAGGAGTTGGTGGAGACTGAGGACGCGGTGTAGGAGTTGGTGGAGACTGAGGACGCGGTGTGGGAGTTGGTGGAGACTGGGGACGCGGCGTGGGAGTTGCTGGAGACTGGGGACGCGGCGTGGGAGTTGCTGGAGACTGGGGACGCGGCGTAGCAGTTGGTGGAGACTGGGGACGTGGCGTAGCAGTTGGTGGAGACTGCGGACATGGCGTATGAACTGGTGGAGACTGGGGACGTGGTGTGGGAGTTGCTGGAGACTGGGGAAATGGTGTGGGAGTTGGTGGAGACTGGGGACATGGTGTATGAACTGGTGGAGACTGGGGACATGGTGTAGGAGTTCCTGGAGACATGGTGTGGGAGTTGAGGGGGACTGGGGACATGCTATGCTAGTTGCTGGAGATGGGAAATGGTGTGGGAGTTGCTGGAGACTGGGGACACGGTATGGGAGTTGGTGGAGACTGGGGACACGGTGTAGGAGTTGCTGGAGACTGGGTACACGGTGTGGGAGTTGCTGGAGACTGGGGACACGGTATGGGAGTTGGTGGAGACTGGGGACGCGGTGTAGGAGTTGCTGGAGACTGGGGATGCGGTGTGGGAGTTGCTGGAGACTGGGGACGCGGTGTGGGAGTTGCTGGAGACTGGGGACGCGGTGTGGGAGTTGCTGGAGACTGGGGACGCGGTGTGGGAGTTGCTGGAGACTGGGGACGCGGTGTGGGAGTTGCTGGAGATGCGGTGTGGGAGTTGCTGGAGATGCGGTGTGGGAGTTGGTGGAGACTGGAGACGCAGTGTGGGAGTTGCTGGAGACTGGGTACATCTTGTTATAGGAGATGTTGGGGACTGGGGACACGGTGTGGGAGTTGGTGGAGACTGGGGACGCAGTGTGGGAGTTGCTGGAGACTGGGTACATCTTGTTATAGGAGATGTTGGGGACTGGGGACACGGTGTGGGAGTTGGTGGAGACTGGGTATGTCTTGTTACACTGTTCAACAAATTTTTATTTTTTGCCAGTTTTGGAAACAAAAGGATCCATTTCTTAATGAATTTCACATTCTGAGTTCAAATATAACAATGAAATTTGTCAATCGGCTCTAGTTTTTCTGTAAACGGAAAGTTTTCTACTATAGGCGTAATGACTACATAATGCACAATAATTATATAGATAGATGTCTTTCCACAAATATAAAGCAAGTGATATGACTACATAACAAAGCCTAAATGGCATAATATATTGCATAGGATTACCAAGAACAATTATAGCCATAAGCTAAGTTGAATCATTTTAATACTTAGGGTTCTCACTAGTTTTGTCTTCAGTTTGTGTCGGTTTTGCTTCTCTTGGCTTTTCTCTTGTATTCGAGGAAAGGGCTCTCTCTTACAACTGCACGTGACGACACGCTTCAGGTTCTTCCTCACTTGACTCAACCACGAAGGATTCTGGTGCTTTAGGAATTGGTAGCCCCTCTCCATGAGGAACTGGACGTATTGCCGATGGAATATTTGGATAGTGCACAGATAACTTTTTCTTCTTATTTAGCCCTTTTACAATTGGAGGCACCATACAAAAGTAACAATTACTAACATGATCTGTTGGCTCTCTCCAAATCATTGGCACAGCGAAAGGCATAGATGCCTTTTTTTCCATTCAACCATTGCTCCAGTGCCGTCCCACAAGAATTGCAGCATATATGTGGTGCCCAGCTCTTGTCCTGGTCTCCTATCTTGCAGCCAAAATACAAGTTGTAGGCTTTCTTAATCATTCCTGTTATCCTCCTTTTTTGTGAGATAAAAGTTATTTCACCGCAGATATAGCAGAAATTATCTGCTTTATTCACACAAGTTGGAGGCATTACTGAGTAGCCTATATAAGCAGAAAACCAAATGTAAAGACGAACTCCAATCAGCTACAGATACTGCAGCTTTTATGCAGTGAAGTGATGCAATTAAAGGCTAATATTGCATCATCTCAGTATACATGACATTTTCTATTGGTCACCAGTATCAATTGCGCAATATGCAGCTGAAGTTGCATCATAATTTTGAATGGCTTACGTCATTAGATGGGTGAATATATCATGGAAACTAGAGCCAATCAACATTTTTTAGGGTCATTTTCGTTTTCAGCACCCCAAAATTATGTAAGATTAGCTCATTTTATGGCCAAAACTTTTTACCTGTTGAACAGTGTTATAGGAGATGTTGGGGACTGGGGACGCGGTGTGGGAGTTGGTGGAGACTGGGGACACGGTGTGGGAGTTGGTGGAGACTGGAGACATGTTGTAGGAGTTGGTGGAGACTGGGTACACAGTATGGGAGTTGCTGGAGACTGGGGACGCGGTGTGGGAGTTGCTGGAGACTGGGGACACGGTGTGGGAGTTGCTGGAGACTGGGGACACGGTGTGGGAGTTGCTGGAGACTGGGTACACGGTATGGGAGTTGGTGGAGACTGGGGACACAGTATGGGAGTTGGTGGAGACTGGGGACACGGTGTGGGAGTTGCTGGAGACTGGGGACGCCGTGTGGGAGTTGCTGGAGACTGGGGACGCCGTGTGGGAGTTGCTGGAGACTGGGGACACGGTATGGGAGTTGGTGGAGACTGGAGACGCGGTGTGGGAGTTGGTGGAGACTGGGGACGCGGTGTGGGAGTTGGTGGAGACTGGGGACGCGGTGTGGGAGTTGGTGGAGACTGGAGACACGGTGTGCGAGTTGGTGGAGACTGGAAACGCGTTGTGCGAGTTGGTGGAGACGTGGTGTGGGAATTGGTGGAGACGCGGTGTGGGAGTTGCTGGAGACTGGGGACGTCGTGTGGGAGTTGGTGGAGACTGGGGACGCGGTGTGGGAGTTGGTGGAGACTGGGGACGCGGTGTGGGAGTTGGTGGAGACTGGAGACGCGGTGTGGGAGTTGGTGGAGACTGGAGACGCGTTGTGGGAGTTGCTGGAGACTGGAGACGCGGTGTGGGAGTTGGTGGAGACGCGGTGTGGGAATTGGTGGAGACGCGGTGTGGGAATTGGTGGAGACGCGGTGTGGGAGTTGGTGGAGACTGGAGACGCGGTGTAGGAGTTGCTAGAGACTGAAGACATGGTGTGGGAGTTGGTGGAGACTGGGGACACGATGTGGGAGTTGCTGGAGACTGGGTACATCTTGTTATAGGAGATGTTGGGGACTGGGGACGTGGTGTGGGAGTTGGTGGAGATTGGGGACATGGTGTAGGAGTTGCTGGAGACATGCTATGCTAGTTACTGGGGACATGGTGTGGGAGTTGCTGGGGACACGGTGTAGGAGTTGCTGGAGACTGGGAACATGGTGTGGGAGTTGCTGGAGACTGGGTACGTCTTGTTATAGAAGATGTTGGGGACTGGGGACACGGTGTGGGAGTTGGTGGAGACTGGGGACACGGTATGGGAGTTGGTGGAGATTGGGGACATGGTGTGGGAGTTCGTGGAGACTGGAGACACGTTGTAGGAGTTGCTGGAGACTGGGGACGCGGTGTGGGAGTTGGTGGAGACTGGAGACGCGGTGTGGGAGTTGGTGGAGACTGGGGACGCGGTGTGGGAGTTGGTGGAGACTGGAGACGCGGTGTGGGAGTTGGTGGAGACTGGAAACGCGTTGTGGGAGTTGGTGGAGACGCGGTGTGGGAGTTGCTGGAGACTGGGGACGTTGTGTGGGAGTTGCTGGAGACTTGGGACGCGGTGTGGGAGTTGGTGGAGACTGGGGACGCGGTGTGGGAGTTGGTGGAGACTGGAGACGTGGTGTGGGAGTTGGTGGAGACGCGGTGTGGGAGTTGGTGGAGACGCGGTGTGGGAGTTGGTGGAGACGCGGTGTGGGAGTTGGTGGAGACGCGGTGTGGGAGTTGGTGGAGACGCGGTGTGGGAGTTGGTGGAGACGCGGTGTGGGAATTGGGGGAGACGCGGTGTGGGAGTTGGTGGAGACTGGAGACGCAGTGTAGGAGTTGCTGGAGACTGAGGACATGGTATGGGAGTTGGTGGAGACTGGGTACATCTTGTTATAGGAGATGTTGGGGACTGGGGACGTGGTGTGGGAGTTGGTAGAGATTGGGGCATGGTGTAGGAGTTGCTGGAGACATGCTATGCTAGTTACTGGGGACATGGTGTAGGAGTTGCTGGAGACTGGGGACGTGGTGTGGGAGTTGCTGGAGACTGGGGACACGGTGTAGGAGTTGCTGGAGACTGGGGACACGGTGTAGGAGTTGCTGGAGACTGGGGACACGGTGTGGGAGTTGGTGGAGATTGGGGACATGGTGTAGGAGTTGGTGGAGATTGGGGACATGGTGTAGGAGTTGGTGGACTGGAGACACCTGCCATGAAACTTCTAGAGATCCCCGCTCTTACAGCCCATTCATAGTTCTTCCACATCTGCGCTCCTTCAGCCCCTCGGAAATTCCATTTGGACATTTGATGATTCTGTCAGGAAGATCCGTTATAAATGAGCAGAGAAGATCGATACTGTACACAGAAGGGCCGACCCCGAATGCGGGAAGATGGAGTGAAGGGCCGACCCCGAATGCGAGAAGATGGAGTGAAGGGCCGACCCCGAATGCGGGAAGATGGAGTGAAGGGCCGACCCCGAATGCGGGAAGATGGAGTGAAGGGCCGACCCCGAATGCGGGAAGATGGAGTGAAGGGCCGACCCCGAATGCGGGAAGATGGAGTGAAGGGCCGACCCCGAATGCGGGAAGATGGAGTGAAGGGCCGACACAGAATGCGGGAAGATGGAGTGAAGGGCCGACCCCTTATGCGGGAAGATGGAGTGAAGGGCCGACCCCTTATGCGGGAAGATGGAGTGAAGGGCCGACACAGAATGCGGGAAGATGGAGTGAAGGGCCGCCCCTGAATGCGGGAAGATGGAGTGAAGGGCCGGCACCGAATGCGGGAAGATGGAGTGAAGGGCCACCCCCCGAATGCGGGAAGATGGAGTGAAGGGCCACCCCCCGAATGCGGGAAGATGGAGTGAAGGGCCGACCCCCCCCGAATGCGGGAAGATGGAGTGAAGGGCCGACCCCCCCCCGAATGCGGGAAGATGGAGTGAAGGGCCGACCCCCCGAATGCGGGAAGATGGAGTGAAAGGCCACCCCCGAATGTGGGAAGATGGAGTGAAGGGCCGACCCCGAATGCGGGAAGATGGAGTGAAGGGCCGACCCCGAATGCGGGAAGATGGAGTGAAGGGCCGACCCCGAATGCGGGAAGATGGAGTGAAGGGCCACCCCCCGAATGCGGGAAGATGGAGTGAAGGGCCGACCCCCCGAATGCGGGAAGATGGAGTGAAGGGCCGACCCCCCGAATGCGGGAAGATGGAGTGAAATACATAAACCATTAAAACCCAAAACCAATCTAATAACAATTTCCTTCACTGGCCGGTGTGAGACCAGAACCATCTGCCAGTAGCCCTGAGGGCCACATGCAGCCCCCGGGCTCCTGAATGAGTCGGGTTCAGGACAGAACACATTGGACATAAATAGAACAATCAAATTTTAATGAACATTATAAACAGTGAAGATCAAAATTCTGGATAACAATGAACTTCTATTATTTTCGGTAATATCCGTCTAATAAGTGCAAATACCTGTTGATCCTGCCAGAAATCCTGTAACCTGATAACTTCCCGTGCCGAGCATCAATCGGTTACATTGTTCCCAGCTATTTGTGGACTATAGAATACCTCCACCCTAGGGTATGGAGATGAGGAGAAGGGAAGGAGTTTCATAGTCCTGTCCTAGGGTGACCACACCATTCCTCTATAGATTCAGTACAGAGAGTGTTGTCACCCTAGAATAGGAAATGTGTAACTGGCAACCATCATCTGCTATGACATTCATGGACTATGGATGGACACTGACTCTACCACCCTCTGACACTTGTGGACTACAGCTGAATTCCAGCTCCACGACTTGCCATGACATTCATGGACTATGGATGGACACTAACTCATCCACTCATGGATCATGGCTGAATACTGGCTTCACCACCCATGGGCCATACCACCCTCTATGGCATTCATGGACCATGGCTGGATGGTGGCTCCACCAACCACTATGACATTTGTGGACACTGGCTCTACCACCCTGTTTTATATTCATGGACAATGGCTGAACACGGCTCATCTGCCCTCTGACATTCATGGATCATGGCTGGATTCTTGCTCCACCACCAACCTCTATGACATTCATGGCCCATGGGTGGACACCGGCTTGTCTACCCTCTGGCATTCATGGCCCATGGGTGGACACCGGCTTGTCCACCCTCTGACATTCATGGCCCATGGGTGGACACCGGCTTGTCTACCCTCTGACATTGAAGGCCCATGGGTGGACACCGGCTTGTCCACCCTCTGATATTCATGGCCCATGGGTGGACACCGGCTTGTCCACCCTCTGACATTCATGGCCCATGGGTGGACACCGGCTTGTCCACCCTCTGACATTCATGGCCCATGGGTGGACACCGGCTTGTCTACCCTCTGACATTGAAAGCCCATGGGTGGACACCGGCTTGTCTACCCTCTGACATTGAAAGCCCATGGGTGGACACCGGCTTGTCTACCCTCTGACATTGAAAGCCCATGGGTGGACACCGGCTATATACCAACCTCACCACCCTCTACAACATTCTTCCATCAATTGATGTAAACACAAAACACGGCTTCAGGTCAGTGGCTCTTCTTGTTCGGGGGGCTCAGTGATCATTAGCAGCAGAAATTCTTCAGAATCGGGTCCACACAGGTTTATGGAAGAACACGCCAACCCACAACCAGGAACAGATCTGTAGCAGTAACAATAAACGACTCTTCACCTCCACAGAAGTATTGAACGGGTAATCAGGTATTTGTAGTTCACTTGTATCCAAAATGAGAATAAATATTGTAAAGAGGGGCCAAAACCCCTAAAGTCCACCACCCACCAGAAGATTCCCACATCTTTGTATCCTTGTACTCAAGGAAAGGTCTTCTACTTTCTGTGGGGGAGATGGAGGCTTTCACCAGACGTAGATTCACAAACCAATCACCAAAGCAGCTTCTTCCATTGGAATTCACACCCGTCCTCTACAGAAACCCCAACCAATGTCTGCTCATCAAGAGTAGGATTCCGATCACGACGACGAAGGTCAGTCCCTGGGCGATATTGTCCACAGTGGCCTGCAGCTCATCCCTGGAAGCTGAGGGGGGGAAAAAAATAAAAATCGATCAATCTGACACGGCTTACATCTGTGACTGGATTCTCCCCTCAGAGGAAAAAGTGATTGAAAGACCGACTCAGAGGATTCAGTTTTGGGTGAATGTACCTGTATGGATTCCCCCATGGGTTAGACATGTCACTGGTGGGATTCCCCGGCACTAATCTGCACCCCGACCCCCGATCTGTACAGAATTTCCCGACATCTTCTTTATGGATGGATCGTGAATTTCTCTTCAGAGCCCATTCACACTCATGTGACTTGTCCCATGTTGAGGGAGGGCAGGTGGCCTGGTACGGTTCAGGAGGGGGGTTCAAGGGTCTAGTAGGAATTGAGGGGGGACCCCATGCTCCTCCCCCCCCCCCATTTTTGGGGAGTGGGATTCCCCTTAAAAGGTCTATGCCTAAAGGACCTGGTATGGCTTTTAGGGGGAACCCCATGTATTTTTTAAAAAACAATTTTTACTGTGGGGTCCCTCCTGACCTTCCTACCAGACCTATAGATTAGGGGGAGGGGGCCTCCTCCCCCCCTTCTCAGGCGTGATATTTAAAGGAATTTTTACTTTAAGCAATGAAAAATGACTGCCCCTTTAAAAACAATAATTTTGGGGGAAAAAAATGTTTCACTGATTCCCATCCCTCAGGGCCGTCCCTGAGTCCCCATCCCCCCATAACTTGCATAGAAGCCTTCAAAATGGGAACTTTTGAATTTACAGGTTCGAGTCCCATAGACTTGCATTAAGGTCAAAGTTCACGGTCGAACTTTCGTTGGGGGGGGGGGGGGCTATTGAGCTCATCACTACACACCGTTGACTGAAATACGATCACAGGAGTGCAGAACAAAGGAGAAGTTCGGCCAAGAGAGCTTTGGCCGTACTTCTCCTTCATTGGTTCCATTCACTGAGCAGCACCAAGCCGATGGCCTCTATCATAGGAGCCTTCTCCGGATCAACCAGACTGTGCAATAGGCTCATGTGCAGCCCACTCTGCCTCATATCATCTGCTTCATCCTGGGGGCTTCCTGTCCCACTGGATGGTCATCAGGTGGGGCCCAGAATTTAGGAAGCACCATTACAGCCCATCCTTGGCCAAAGAGAACCCCCAAACCCCCTCAACTTGTCACTGGTGTTGTCTCAGTGCCCTTTTTACTCTTCTAAAGCCGCAGTCATGTGATGCTCCAGTCTTCAGTTTACAGGAGGCGTGGCCCTTCTTTGGCTGTCCATATCACTTCCTGTGTGACATGGACACTTCCTATAGGCCCCACCCCAACGGTGGGGTCGTCTCAGGAACCAGAATGGGGAAGGGACATGGACACTTCCTATTGGCTGTCCTACAGTGCTGCCCTCTCAGGAACCAGAATATGGAAGTGACATGGACACTTTCTATTGGCTGTCCTACGGTGGGGCTCTCTCAGGAACCAGAATAGGGAAGGGACATGGACACTTCCTATTGGCTGTCGAGAGGTGGGGTCTTCTCAGGAACCAGAATATGGAAGTGACATGGACACTTCCTATTGGCTGTCCCACGGTGGGGTCCTCTCTGGAACCAGAATATGGAAGTGACATGGACACTTCCTATTGGCTGTCCCACGGTGGGGTCCTCTCTGGAACCAGAATATGGAAGTGACATGGACACTTCCTATTGGCTGTCGAGAGGTGGGGTCCTCTCAGGAACCAGAATATGGAAGTGACATGGACACTTCCTATTGGCTGTCCTACAGTGCTGCCCTCTCAGGAACCAGAATATGGAAGTGACATGGACACTTCCTATTGGCTGTCCTACAGTGCTGCCCTCTCAGGAACCAGAATATGGAAGTGACATGGACACTTCCTATTGGCTGTCCTACGGTGGGGCTCTCTCAGGAACCAGAATAGGGAAGGGACATGGACTCTTCCTATTGGCTGTCGAGAGGTGGGGTCTTCTCAGGAACCAGAATATGGAAGTGACATGGACACTTCCTATTGGCTGTCTCACGGTGGGGTGCTCTCTGGAACCAGAATATGGAAGTGACATGGACACTTCCTATTGGCTGTCCCACGGTGGGGTCCTCTCTGGAACCAGAATATGGAAGTGACATGGACACTTCCTATTGGCTGTCGAGAGGTGGGGTCCTCTCAGGAACCAGAATATGGAAGTGACATGGACACTTCCTATTGGCTGTCCCACGGTGGGGTCCTCTCTGGAACCAGAATATGGAAGTGACATGGACACTTCCTATTGGCTGTCGAGAGGTGGGGTCCTCTCAGGAACCAGAATATGGAAGTGACATGGACACTTCCTATTGGCTGTCCCACGGTGGGGTCCTCTCTGGAACCAGAATATGGAAGTGACATGGACACTTCCTATTGGCTGTCGAGAGGTGGGGTCCTCTCAGGAACCAGAATATGGAAGTGACATGGACACTTCCTATTGGCTGTCCTATGGTGGGGCTCTCTCAGGAACCAGAATATGGAAGTGACATGGACACTTCCTATTGGCTGTCCTATGGTGGGGCTCTCTCAGGAACCAGAATATGGAAGTGACATGGACACTTCCTATTGGCTGTCGAGAGGTGGGGTCCTCTCAGGAACCAGATTATGGAAGTGACATGGACACTTCCTATTGGCTGTCCCACGATGGGGTTCTCTCAGGAACTAGAATAGGGAAGTGATGTGCACTTCCTACTGGTTGTCCAGAGATGGGGTCCTCTCAGGAACTAGAATAGCGAAGTGACGTGCACTTCCTCCTGGTTGTCCAGAGGTGGGGTCCTCAGGAACCAGAATCGGGAAGTGATAGTCACTTCCTACTGGCTGTCCAAAGGTGGGGTCCTCTCAGGAACTAGAATAGGGAAGTGACATGGGCACTTCCTATTGGCTGTCCAGGGGTGGGGCTCTCTCAGGAACCAGAATAGGGAAGGGACATGGACACTTCGTATTGGCTGTGCAGCAGTGGGGTTCTCTCAGGAACCAAACCAGGGAATGGACATGGACACTTCCTATTGGCTGTCCCACGGTGGGGTCCTCTCTGGAACCAGAATATGGAAGTGACATGGACACTTCCTATTGGCTGTCGAGAGGTGGGGTCCTCTCAGGAACCAGAATATGGAAGTGACATGGACACTTCCTATTGGCTGTCCCACGGTGGGGTCCTCTCTGGAACCAGAATATGGAAGTGACATGGACACTTCCTATTGGCTGTCGAGAGGTGGGGTCCTCTCAGGAACCAGAATATGGAAGTGACATGGACACTTCCTATTGGCTGTCCCACGGTGGGGTCCTCTCTGGAACCAGAATATGGAAGTGACATGGACACTTCCTATTGGCTGTCGAGAGGTGGGGTCCTCTCAGGAACCAGAATATGGAAGTGACATGGACACTTCCTATTGGCTGTCCTATGGTGGGGCTCTCTCAGGAACCAGAATATGGAAGTGACATGGACACTTCCTATTGGCTGTCCTATGGTGGGGCTCTCTCAGGAACCAGAATATGGAAGTGACATGGACACTTCCTATTGGCTGTCGAGAGGTGGGGTCCTCTCAGGAACCAGATTATGGAAGTGACATGGACACTTCCTATTGGCTGTCCCACGATGGGGTCCTCTCAGGAACTAGAATAGGGAAGTGATGTGCACTTCCTACTGGTTGTCCAGAGATGGGGTCCTCTCAGGAACTAGAATAGCGAAGTGACGTGCACTTCCTCCTGGTTGTCCAGAGGTGGGGTCCTCAGGAACCAGAATCGGGAAGTGATAGTCACTTCCTACTGGCTGTCCAAAGGTGGGGTCCTCTCAGGAACTAGAATAGGGAAGTGACATGGGCACTTCCTATTGGCTGTCCAGGGGTGGGGCTCTCTCAGGAACCAGAATAGGGAAGGGACATGGACACTTCGTATTGGCTGTGCAGCAGTGGGGTTCTCTCAGGAACCAAACCAGGGAATGGACATGGACACTTCCTATTGGCTGTCCCACGGTGGTATCCTCTCATGAACCAAAATAGGGAAGGGACATGGACACTTCCTATTGGTCCCACCCCAGTGGTGGGGTGCTCTCAGGAACCAGAATATGGAAGTGACATGGACACTTCCTATTGGCTGGCCAGCGGTGGAGTCCTCTCAGGAGCTAGAAATGGAGTGACTTCAGCATGAGAGGAGTGCCAGGGATCGGCCAGCGTGAGGCCATCTGCAGCACTGGATTATTGGTCCCCTTATTCAAAAACCGGTACTGGTGAGGGACCCGGACTTAGGTGAGTATGAACATCCAGAAAGGGTTGGGGGTGGGGCAGATATTTTTGGTTGGTTCCTCTTGCTCGAGTGAAATAGTTAAATCATGAAGAGGCTGAGGCTACTCCTCCTCATTGGTTGTTGTAGATACTGTAGAGAGGAGTGAGGGAGGAGTACGATGTAGAGGTGGAAGGACATAGAGAACACCCCATCCCCAGGAGGGATCCTTGGAGGAGGACTTCAGGACCCCATCCCCAGGAAGGATCCTTGGAGGAGGACTTCAGGACCCCATCCCCAGGAGGGATCCTTGGAGGAGGACTTCAGGACCCCATCCCCAGGAGGGATCCTTGGAGGAGGACTTCAGGACCCCATCCCCAGGAGGGATCCTTGGAGGAGGACTTCAGGACCCCATCCCCAGGAGAGATCCTTGGAGGAGGACTTCAGGACCCCATCCCCAGGAGAGATCCTTGGAGGAGGACTTCAGGCCTCCATACACTGCTGTAGCCATAGCTGTGCATAGACTATAAAGGACTCAACATCCATTCTTCGTACCCTTCGGAAACCCAGCGCACTGTGAGTCTAGGTGATGGAGTGTGTGGGGTGACTCCCGAGGAATGTACACGGGGGGGGGGGGACCGTACCCCGTATATGGACTCTACCAGGAAGTATTGCCCTATCTCTGTAAACCCTTGAAGAAAAAGTATTCTCCCCTTCGGAGTCATTAGATGGCGGTCATTGGAAAGGTTCCTCCGGTGCACCAGCGGTGATATCTGGAGACTTGTGTAGCACTGTCCTCAGATAGGGGTGTGGTTATCAGGAGATCTCCACCCATAACAATGCAATCATGGGGCCCCTACATGGACAAGAACCGTGTCCTTCTATCTGGGATTCTGGCCTGAAGGGTGAAAATAGTAAGGAGTTCTACTTCAGAACCCAGGGGCCTAGTTTGGGGTCTGGTGTCCCTAAATGTTGTGGTACATATGGGGCCTTCTGTTAGTCCAGGAACTGTCTGATCTACCCAAGGGGCCCCTACACCATGCCCATCCCCCCCAGATTACCTTGTAGAACTGATATGTGTTCCTGCAGAGTTTTGACTGTCTCCTGATTGTGGGAAATGAACTCCTGGACATCGGTCACCCTCATCCTGTCAGTGTCCAGAGCTTCCTCCATGTCACGAAGGCGGAGCTTAACGTTCCAAGCGAAGTCCTGGAGATCTGATGAGGAGAAATGATCAGAGGGCGTGTCTAATGTGGTCAGAAAAAAATGGATGTACCCCCAAAAATGACCAGAGGGCATGTCTGTCTAATGTGGTCATAGAAAAATGGATTGTAACGGAACCGGACCCCGACTGCACTTGGGGTATTTCCGTTAGACTCCCGTTTCCTGTCCGAACACAGATCCACGGACCCCACCGCTGACCATACAGGACTAGACAAGACCACTCTTGAACGAAACCGGGAAATAGACGGCTTTATTTTAACACAGACACAAGATATATACACTCAGGGGAACAACCCCCCTCCCTGCATAATGACACAGGGCGGGGCAATCCCCCCTCCCTGCATAATGACACAGGGCGGGGCGATCCACCCTCCCTCCATAGTGACACAGGGCGGGGCAATCCCCCTCCCTGCATAATGACACATGGCGGGGCGATCCCCCCTCCCTGCATAATGACACAGGGCGGGGTGATCCCCCCTCCCTGCATAATGACACAGGGCGGGGTGATCCCCCCTCCCTGCATAATGACACAGGGCGGGGTGATCCCCCCTCCCTGCATAAAGACACAAAGCGGGGCAATCCCCCCTCCCTTCATAATGACACAGGGCGGGGCAATCCCCCCTCCCTTCATAATGACACAAAGCGGGGCAATCCCCCCTCCCTTCATAATGACACAGGGCGGGGCAATCCCCGCTCCCTGCATAATGACACAGGGCGGGGAAATCCATCCTCCCTGCATAATGACACAGGGCGGGGCAAACCACATCTAGCAACCAGAGACACACCAGCAGACCGTCCCATCAGGAGGGAGGGCTGCTGGAGACACCCCCCACCAAGCCAATACACAAACACATACATCCCATAATAGTTTGCTCCCAAGCAAGACACACAATAGAACAATGGGATGCAGCCACATGACACCAAACAATCCACAACCCCCCCCCCCCAATATTAGGACAGATCCCCCTGTACCCCTAACAGGCACAGGGGGACTTACACATAAGATGGATATGGGGAGCTGAGACAGGGGTCTCCCCACCTCTCCAAAGTGAGCTGTGTTCCATGGGCCCCCCACCCAAAGTGAGCTGTGTTCCATGGGCCCCCCACCCAAAGTCACTCCCGTCACAGTCACACAGGAGAGTGCAGTCCCTGACGGCCAGTAGGGGGCGCGGTGGATGACTTACCGTCCAGCTTGGTACGGATCCGGTCCAGCTTGGCCTCCTCTCCACGGTGGGCTCTGCGGTCGATCAGCTCTTCCTTCAGCAGCAGATTGAGGATGTTGGTGGTCTCATGGAAGACCTCGGCGTACGGATTCTGGATCTCGGGGGATTCCATCTGTGATTTCACATCTGCAAAGAAGGAAGGACTCATCACCATCATCTGACCTCCAGGGTGGAGCCCCCACTAGGATGGACTTGTGTCCCCATTGGGGAGATTCCTCTCTGTACACACACTTCCTGTCCTGGAGGAGAGGAGGAGAAAGAAGGAGAGGAGAAAGAAGGAGAGGAGAGGGGAGAAAATAGAGGAGAGAGGAGAGGGGAAAGAGAGGGGAGAAAAGAGAGAAGGAAAAGGAGAGAGGAAAGGAGAGAGGAGAAAGGGGAGAGGAGAGGGGAAAGAGAGGAGAGGAGAACGGATAGGAGAGAGGAGATGAGAGGAGATAGGAGAGGGGAAAGAAGAGAGGAGGGGGGAAAGGAGAGCAGAGGGAAAAGGAAAGGACAGAGGAGAGGGGACAGGAGAAAGAGAGGAGAAAGGGTAGAGGAGAGGGGAAATGAGAGAGGAGGGGAAAGGAGAGAGGAGAGGGGAAAGTAGAGGAGAAAAAGGAGAGGGGAACGGAGAGAGGAAAGGAGAGGAGAAAGAGAGGAAAGGAGAGATGAGAGGGGAAAGGGGAGAGGAGAGGGGAAAGGAAAGGAGAGGAGAGTGGAAAGGAGAGGAGAGGAGAACAGAGAGGGGAGAGGAGAGGGGAAAGGAGAAAACAGAGGAGAGGTGACAGGAGAGGACAGAGGAGAGGAGAAAGATAGGAGAGAGGAGAAGAGGAGGAGAGTTTAAAGAGGAGAGGAGAGGTGGGGAAAGGAGAGAGGAGAGGAGGGGAACGGAGAGAAGAGAGGAGGGGAAAGGAGAGAAGAGAGGTGTGGAAAGGAGAGAGGAGGGGAAAGGGAGAGGAGAGGAAAGAGAGGAGAGAGGAAAGGAGAAAGGTGAAGTGAGAGGAAAGGAGAGAGGAAAGGAGAGGAGAAAGAGGAGAGGAGGGGAAAAGGAGAGAGGAAGGGAAAGGGAGAGAGGAGAGGAAAGGGAGAGAGGAGAGGGGAAAGGAGAGGACAGGAGGGGAAAGGGAGAGAGGAGGGGAAAGGGAGAGAGGAGAGGAGGGGAAAGGGAGAAAGGAGGGGAAAGGGCGAGAGGAGAGGAGAGAAGGGGAAAGGGAGAGAGGAGAGGGGAAAGGAGAGAGGAGAGGGGAAAGGAGAGAGGAGAGGAGGGGAAAGGGAGAGAGGAGGGGAAAGGGAGAGAGGAAAGGGGAAAGGGAGAGAGGAAAGGGGAAAGGAGAGAGGAGAGGAGGGGAAAGGGAGAGAGGAGAGACGGGGAAAGGGAGAGAGGAAAGGGGAAAGGGAGAGGGGAAAGGGGAAAGGGAGAGAGGAAAGGAGAGAGGAGAGGAGGGGAAAGGGAGAGAGGAGAGACGGGAAAAGGGAGAGAGGAGAGAGAGAGACGGGGAGAGAGGAGAGACGGGGAAAGGGAGAGAGGGAGAGACGGGGAAAGGGAGAGAGGAGAGACGGGGAAAGGGGAGAGGGAGGAGAGGACGGGGAAAGGGAGAGAGGAGAGACGGGGAAAGGGAGAGAGGAGAGGAGGGGAAAGGGGAGAGGAGAGACGGGGAGAGAGAGAGGAGGGGAAAGGGAGAGAGGAGAGGAAAGGGAGAAAGGAGAGGGGAAGGAGGAGAGGAGAAAGGGGAGGACAGAGGAGGAAAAAAGAGAGGAGAAGAGAGGGAAAAGGAGAGTAGGGTCTAATTCTGCTGTGAGATATAAAAAAAATCCCCTCCCAGCTCTGTATAGAACATCATAGAACATGTGACATCATAGAATATATGACATCATAGAACATGTGACATCATAGAATATATGACATCATAGAACATGTGACATCATAGAATATATGACATCATAGAACATGTGACATCATAGAATATATGACATCATAGAACATGTGACATCATAGAATATATGACATCATAGAACATGTGACATCATAGAATATATGACATCATAGAACGTGACATGACAGAACATGTGACATCACAGAACACGTGACATGACAGTACCTTCCAGTTCTGCGTAGAACACTTTGATGACGGCCGTCTGGTGGGCCAGCAGCGTGGTCTGAGCGTTCACCAGGTTGGAGATATGGGAGACGTTGGCTCGGTTCTGGTCCCATTGGTCCTGGTTCTGGACGGCCAGGTTCTCCAGGGCTGCGATCCTCTCCTCGTGTTCAGACAGAGGGGCGGAGACTTTACTTTTCTTTATATTGCCGATGTTCTTTAATTTGGACGAATCTTCAACAAGAAGACAAATCAGAGAAGAATATAGTGAATGCGGGGTCCGGGGAGTGCGGATATAGTGAATGCGGGGTCCGGGGAGAGCGGATATAGTGAATGCGGGGTCCGGGGAGAGCGGATATAGTGAATGCGGGGTCCGGGGAGAGGGGATATAGTGAATGCGGGGTCCGGGGAGAGCGGATATAGTGAATGCGGGGTCCGGGGAGAGGGGATATAGTGAATGCGGGGTCCGGGGAGAGCGGATATAGTGAATGCGGGGTCCGGGGAGAGCGGATATAGTGAATGCGGGGTCCGGGGAGAGCGGATATAGTGAATGCGGGGTCCGGGGAGAGCGGATATAGTGAATGCGCGGTCCGGGGAGAGCGGATATAGTGAATGCGGGGTCCGGGGAGAGCGGATATAGGGAATGCGGGGTCCGGGGAGAGCGGATATAGTGAATGCGGGGTCCGGGGACAGCAGATATAGTGAATGCGGGGTCCGGGGAGAGCAGATATAGTGAATGCGGGGTCCGGTGAGAGCGGATATAGTGAATGCGGGGTCCGGGGAGAGCGGATATAGTGAATGCGGGGTACGGGGGGAGAGGATATAGTGAATGCGGGGTCCGGGGAGAGCAGATATAGTGAATGCGGGGTCCGGGGAGAGCGGATATAGTGAATGCGGGGTCCAGGGAGAGCGCATATAGTGAATGCGGGGTCCGGGGAGAGCGGATATAGTGAATGCAGGGTCCGGGGAGAGCGGATATAGTGAATGCGGGGTCCGGGGAGAGCGGATATAGTGAATGCGGGGTCCGGGGACAGCAGATATAGTGAATGCGGGGTCCGGGGAGAGCGGATATAGTGAATGCAGGGTCCGGGGAGAGCGGATATAGTGAATGCGGGGTCCGGGGAGAGAGGATATAGTGAATGCGGGGTCCGGGGAGAGCGGATATAGTGAATGCGGGGTCCGGGGAGAGCGGATATAGTGAATGCGGGGTACGGGGGGAGAGGATATAGTGAATGCGGGGTCCGGTGAGAGCGGATACAGTGACTACGGGGTCCGGGGAGAGCGGATATAGTGAATGCGGGGTCCGGGGACAGCGGATATAGTGAATGCGGGGTCCGGGGAGAGCGGATATAGTGAATGCGGGGTCCGGGGAGAGCGGATATAGTGAATGCGGGGTCCGGGGAGAGCGGATATAGTGAATGCAGGGTCCGGGGAGAGCGGATACAGTGACTGCGGGGTCCGGGGAGAGCGGATATAGTGAATGCGGGGTCCGGGGAGAGCGGATATAGTGAATGCGGGGTCCGGGGAGAGCGGATATAGTGAATGCGGGGTCCGGGGAGAGCGGATATAGTGAATGCGGGGTCCGGGGAGAGCGGATATAGTGAATGCGGGGTCCGGGGAGAGCGGATATAGTGAATGCGGGGTCCGGGGAGAGCGGATATAGTGAATGCGGGGTCCGGGGAGAGCGGATATAGTGACTGCGGGGTCCGGGGAGAGCGGATATAGTGAATGCGGGGTCCGGTGAGAGCGGATACAGTGACTGCGGGGTCCGGGGAGAGCGGATATAGTGAATGCGGGGTCCGGGGAGAGCGGATATAGTGAATGCGGGGTCCGGTGAGAGCGGATACAGTGACTGCGGGGTCCGGGGAGAGCGGATACAGTGAATGCGGGGTCCGGGGGGAGAGGATATAGTGAATGCGGGGTACGGGGGGAGAGGATATAGTGAATGCGGGGTCCGGGGAGAGCGGATATAGTGAATGCGGGGTCCGGTGAGAGCGGATACAGTGAATGCGGGGTCCGGGGAGAGCGGATATAGTGAATGCGGGGTCCGGGGAGAGCAGATATAGTGAATGCGGGGTCCGGTGAGAGCGGATATAGTGAATGCGGGGTCCGGGGAGAGCGGATATAGTGAATGCGGGGTCCGGGGGGAGAGGATATAGTGAATGCGGGGTCCGGGGAGAGCGGATATAGTGAATGCGGGGTCCGGGGAGAGCGGATATAGTGAATGCGGGGTCCGGGGAGAGCGCATATAGTGAATGCGGGGTCCGGGGAGAGCGGATATAGTGAATGCGGGGTCCGGGGGGAGAGGATATAGTGAATGCGGGGTCCGGTGAGAGCGGATACAGTGACTGCGGGGTCCGGGGAGAGCGGATATAGTGAATGCGGGGTCCGGGGAGAGCGGATATAGTGAATGCAGGGTCCGGGGAGAGGGGATATAGTGAATGCGGGGTCCGGGGAGAGCGGATATAGTGAATGCAGGGTCCGGGGAGAGGGGATATAGTGAATGCGGGGTCCGGGGAGAGCGGATATAGTGAATGCGGGGTCCGGTGAGAGCGGATACAGTGACTGCGGGGTCCGGGGAGAGCGGATATAGTGAATGCGGGGTCCGGGGACAGCAGATATAGTGAATGCGGGGTCCGGGGAGAGCGGATATAGTGAATGCGGGGTCCGGGGAGAGCGGATATAGTGAATGCGGGGTCCGGGGAGAGCGGATATAGTGAATGCGGGGTCCGGTGAGAGCGGATATAGTGAATGCGGGGTCCGGGGAGAGCGGATATAGTGAATGCGGGGTACGGGGGGAGAGGATATAGTGAATGCGGGGTCCGGGGAGAGCGGATATAGTGAATGCGGGGTCCGGGGAGAGCGGATATAGTGAATGCGGGGTCCAGGGAGAGCGCATATAGTGAATGCGGGGTCCGGGGAGAGCGGATATAGTGAATGCAGGGTCCGGGGAGAGCGGATATAGTGAATGCGGGGTCCGGGGAGAGCGGATATAGTGAATGCGGGGTCCGGGGAGAGCGGATATAGTGAATGCGGGGTCCGGTGAGAGCGGATACAGTGACTGCGGGGTCCGGGGAGAGCGGATATAGTGAATGCGGGGTCCGGGGGGAGAGGATATAGTGAATGCGGGGTACGGGGGGAGAGGATATAGTGAATGCGGGGTCCGGGGAGAGCGGATATAGTGAATGCGGGGTCCGGTGAGAGCGGATACAGTGAATGCGGGGTCCGGGGAGAGCGGATATAGTGAATGCGGGGTCCGGGGAGAGCAGATATAGTGAATGCGGGGTCCGGTGAGAGCGGATATAGTGAATGCGGGGTCCGGGGAGAGCGGATATAGTGAATGCGGGGTCCGGGGGGAGAGGATATAGTGAATGCGGGGTCCGGGGAGAGCGGATATAGTGAATGCGGGGTCCGGGGAGAGCGGATATAGTGAATGCGGGGTCCGGGGAGAGCGCATATAGTGAATGCGGGGTCCGGGGAGAGCGGATATAGTGAATGCGGGGTCCGGGGGGAGAGGATATAGTGAATGCGGGGTCCGGTGAGAGCGGATACAGTGACTGCGGGGTCCGGGGAGAGCGGATATAGTGAATGCGGGGTCCGGGGAGAGCGGATATAGTGAATGCGGGGTCCGGGGAGAGCGGATATAGTGAATGCGGGGTCCGGGGAGAGCGGATATAGTGAATGCGGGGTCCGGGGAGAGCGGATATAGTGAATGCGGGGTCCGGGGAGAGGGGATATAGTGAATGCGGGGTCCGGGGAGAGCGGATATAGTGAATGCGGGGTCCGGTGAGAGCGGATACAGTGACTGCGGGGTCCGGGGAGAGCGGATATAGTGAATGCGGGGTCCGGGGAGAGCGGATATAGTGAATGCGGGGTCCGGGGAGAGCGGATATAGTGAATGCGGGGTCCGGGGAGAGCGGATATAGTGAATGCGGGGTCCGGTGAGAGCGGATACAGTGACTGCGGGGTCCGGGGACAGCAGATATAGTGAATGCGGGGTCCGGGGAGAGCGGATATAGTGAATGCGGGGTCCGGGGAGAGCGGATATAGTGAATGCGGGGTCCGGTGAGAGCGGATATAGTGAATGCGGGGTACGGGGGGAGAGGATATAGTGAATGCGGGGTCCGGGGAGAGCAGATATAGTGAATGCGGGGTCCGGGGAGAGCAGATATAGTGAATGCGGGGTCCGGGGAGAGCGGATATAGTGAATGCGGGGTCCGGGGGGAGAGGATATAGTGAATGCAGGGTCCGGGGAGAGCGGATATAGTGAATGCGGGGTCCGGGGAGAGCGCATATAGTGAATGCGGGGTCCGGGGAGAGCGGATATAGTGAATGCAGGGTCCGGGGAGAGCGGATATAGTGAATGCGGGGTCCGGGGAGAGCGGATATAGTGAATGCGGGGTCCGGGGGGAGAGGATATAGTGAATGCGGGGTCCGGTGAGAGCTGATACTGTGACTGCGGGGTCCGGGGAGAGAGGATATAGTGAATGCGGGGTCCGGGGAGAGCGGATATAGTGAATGCGGGGTACGGGGGGAGAGCGGATATGGTGAATGCGGGGTCCGGGGAGAGCGGATATAGTGAATGCGGGGTCCGGGGAGAGCGGATATAGTGAATGCGGGGTCCGGGGACAGCAGATATAGTGAATGCGGGGTCCGGGGAGAGCGGATATAGTGAATGCGGGGTCCGGGGAGAGGGGATATAGTGAATGCGGGGTCCGGGGAGAGGGGATATAGTGAATGCGGGGTCCGGGGAGAGGGGATATAGTGAATGCGGGGTCCGGGGAGAGGGGATATAGTGAATGCGGGGTCCGGGGAGAGGGGATATAGTGAATGGGGGGTCCGGGGAGAGCGGATATAGTGAATGCGGGGTCCGGGGAGAGCGGACATAGTGAATGCGGGGTCCGGAGAGAGCGGATACAGTGACTGCGGGGTCCGGGGAGAGCGGATATAGTGAATGCGGGGTCCGGGGACAGCAGATATAGTGAATGCGGGGTCCGGGGAGAGCGGATACAGTGAATGCGGGGTCCGGGGACAGCAGATATAGTGAATGCGGGGTCCGGGGAGAGGGGATATAGTGAATGCGGGGTCCGGGGAGAGCGGATATAGTGAATGCGGGGTCCGGGGAGAGCGGATATAGTGAATGCGGGGTCCGGGGAGAGCGGATATAGTGAATGCGGGGTCCGGGGAGAGCGGATATAGTGAATGCGGGGTCCGGGGAGAGCGGATATAGGGAATGCGGGGTCCGGGGAGAGCGGATATAGTGAATGCGGGGTCCGGGGACAGCAGATATAGTGAATGCGGGGTCCGGGGAGAGCGGATATAGTGAATGCAGGGTCCGGGGAGAGCGGATATAGTGAATGCGGGGTCCGGGGAGAGAGGATATAGTGAATGCGGGGTCCGGGGAGAGCGGATATAGTGAATGCGGGGTCCGGGGAGAGCGGATATAGTGAATGCGGGGTACGGGGGGAGAGGATATAGTGAATGCGGGGTCCGGTGAGAGCGGATATAGTGAATGCGGGGTACGGGGACAGCGGATATAGTGAATGCGGGGTCCGGGGAGAGCGGATATAGTGAATGGGGGGTCCGGGGAGAGCGGATATAGTGAATGGGGGGTCCGGGGAGAGCGGATATAGTGAATGCGGGGTCCGGGGAGAGCGGATATAGTGAATGGGGGGTCCGGGGAGAGCGGATATAGTGAATGGGGGGTCCGGGGAGAGCGGATATAGTGAATGCGGGGTCCGGGGAGAGCGGATATAGTGAATGCGGGGTCCGGGGAGAGCGGATACAGTGACTGCGGGGTCCGGGGAGAGCGGATATAGTGAATGCGGGGTCCGGGGAGAGCGGATATAGTGAATGCGGGGTCCGGGGAGAGCGGATATAGTGAATGCGGGGTCCGGGGAGAGGGGATATAGTGAATGCGGGGTCCGGGGAGAGCGGATATAGTGAATGCGGGGTCCGGTGAGAGCGGATACAGTGACTGCGGGGTCCGGGGAGAGCGGATATAGTGAATGCGGGGTCCGGGGACAGCAGATATAGTGAATGCGGGGTCCGGGGAGAGCGGATATAGTGAATGCGGGGTCCGGGGAGAGCGGATATAGTGAATGCGGGGTCCGGTGAGAGCGGATATAGTGAATGCGGGGTCCGGGGAGAGCGGATATAGTGAATGCGGGGTCCAGGGAGAGCGGATATAGTGAATGCGGGGTCCGGGGAGAGCGGATATAGTGAATGCGGGGTCCGGGGAGAGCGGATATAGTGAATGCAGGGTCCGGGGAGAGCGGATATAGTGAATGCGGGGTCCGGGGAGAGCGGATACAGTGAATGCGGGGTCCGGTGAGAGCGGATACAGTGAATGCGGGGTCCGGGGAGAGCAGATATAGTGAATGCGGGGTCCGGGGAGAGCGGATATAGTGAATGCGGGGTCCGGGGAGAGCGGATACAGTGAATGCGGGGTCCGGTGAGAGCGGATACAGTGAATGCGGGGTCCGGGGAGAGCAGATATAGTGAATGCGGGGTCCGGTGAGAGCGGATATAGTGAATGCGGGGTCCGGGGAGAGCGGATATAGTGAATGCGGGGTCCGGGGAGAGCGGATATAGTGAATGCGGGGTCCAGGGAGAGCGCATATAGTGAATGCGGGGTCCGGGGAGAGCGGATATAGTGAATGCGGGGTCCGGGGGGAGAGGATATAGTGAATGCGGGGTCCGGTGAGAGCGGATACAGTGACTGCGGGGTCCGGGGAGAGCGGATATAGTGAATGCGGGGTCCGGGGAGAGCGGATATAGTGAATGCGGGGTCCGGGGAGAGCGGATATAGTGAATGCGGGGTCCGGGGAGAGCGGATATAGTGAATGCGGGGTCCGGGGAGAGCGGATATAGTGAATGCGGGGTCCGGGGAGAGGGGATATAGTGAATGCGGGGTCCGGGGAGAGCGGATATAGTGAATGCGGGGTCCGGTGAGAGCGGATACAGTGACTGCGGGGTCCGGGGAGAGCGGATATAGTGAATGCGGGGTCCGGGGACAGCAGATATAGTGAATGCGGGGTCCGGGGAGAGCAGATATAGTGAATGCGGGGTCCGGTGAGAGCGGATACAGTGACTGCGGGGTCCGGGGAGAGGATATAGTGAATGCGGGGTCCGGGGAGAGCGGATATAGTGAATGCGGGGTCCGGGGAGAGCGGATACAGTGAATGCGGGGTCCGGGGGAGGGGATATAGTGAATGCGGGTCCGGGGAGAGCGGATATAGTGAATGCGGGGTCCGGGGAGAGCGGATATAGTGAATGCGGGGTCCGGGGACAGCAGATATAGTGAATGCGGGGTCCGGGGAGAGCGGATACAGTGAATGCGGGGTCCGGGGACAGCAGATATAGTGAATGCGGGGTCCGGGGAGAGCGGATATAGTGAATGCGGGGTCCGGGGAGAGCGGATATAGTGAATGCGGGGTCCGGGGAGAGCGGATATAGTGAATGCGGGGTCCGGGGAGAGCGGATATAGTGAATGCGGGGTCCGGGGAGAGCGGATATAGTGAATGCGGGGTCCGGGGAGAGCGGATATAGTGATTGCGGGGTCCGGGGGAGGGGATATAGTGAATGCGGGGTCCGGGGAGAGCGGATATAGTGAATGCGGGGTCTGGGAAGGCGGATATAGTGAATGCGGGGTACGGGGGGAGAGGATATAGTGAATGCGGGGTCCGGGGAGAGCGGATATAGTGAATGCGGGGTCCGGGGAGAGCGGATATAGTGAATGCGGGGTCCGGGGAGAGCGGATATAGTGAATGCGGGGTCCGGGGAGAGCGGATATAGTGAATGCGGGGTCCGGGGAGAGCGGATACAGTGAATGCGGGGTCCGGGGAGAGCGGATATAGTGAATGCAGGGTCCGGGGAGAGCGGATATAGTGAATGCGGGGTCCGGGGAGAGAGGATATAGTGAATGCGGGGTCCGGGGAGAGCGGATATAGTGAATGCGGGGTACGGGGGGAGAGGATATAGTGAATGCGGGGTACGGGGGGAGAGGATATAGTGAATGCGGGGTCCGGGGAGAGCGGATATAGTGAATGCGGGGTCCGGGGAGAGCGGATATAGTGAATGCGGGGTCCGGGGGAGGGGATATAGTGAATGCGGGGTCCGGGGAGAGCGGATATAGTGAATGCGGGGTCCGGGGAGAGCGGATATAGTGAATGCGGGGTCCGGGGAGAGCGGATATAGTGAATGCGGGGTCCGGGGAGAGCGGATATAGTGAATGCGGGGTCCGGGGAGAGCGGATATCGTGAATGCGGGGTCCGGGGAGAGCGGATACAGTGAATGCGGGGTCCGGGGAGAGAGGATATAGTGAATGCGGGGTCCGGGGAGAGAGGATATAGTGAATGCGGGGTCCGGGGAGAGCGGATATAGTGAATGCGGGGTCCGGGGAGAGCGGACATAGTGAATGCGGGGTCCGGGGACAGCAGATATAGTGAATGCGGGGTCCGGGGAGAGGGGATCTAGTGAATGCGGGGTCCGGTGAGAGCGGATACAGTGACTGCGGGGTCCGGGGAGAGCGGATATAGTGAATGCGGGGTCCGGGGAGAGCGGATACAGTGAATGCGGGGTCCGGGGACAGCAGATATAGTGAATGCGGGGTCCGGGGAGAGCGGATATAGTGAATGCAGGGTCCGGGGAGAGCGGATATAGTGAATGCGGGGTCCGGTGAGAGCGGATATAGTGAATGCGGGGTCCGGGGAGAGCGGATATAGTGAATGCGGGGTCCGGGGAGAGCGGATATAGTGAATGCGGGGTCCGGGGAGAGCGCATATAGTGAATGCGGGGTCCGGGGAGAGCGGATATAGTGAATGCGGGGTCCGGGGAGAGCAGATATAGTGAATGCGGGGTCCGGGGAGAGCGGATATAGTGAATGCGGGGTACGGGGGGAGAGGATATAGTGAATGCGGGGTCCGGGGAGAGCGCATATAGTGAATGCGGGGTCCGGGGAGAGCGGATATAGTGAATGCGGGGTCCGGGGACAGCGGATATAGTGAATGCGGGGTCCGGTGAGAGCGGATATAGTGAACGCGGGGTCCGGGGAGACCGGATATAGTGAATGCGGGGTCCGGGGAGAGCGCATATAGTGAATGCGGGGTCTGGGGAGAGCGGATATAGTGAATGCGGGGTCCGGGGAGAGAGGATATAGTGAATGCGGGGTCCGGGGAGAGCGCATATAGTGAATGCGGGGTCCGGGGAGAGCGGATATAGTGAATGCGGGGTCCGGGGAGAGCGGATATAGTGAATGCGGGGTCCGGTGAGAGCGGATATAGTGAACGCGGGGTCCGGGGAGACCGGATATAGTGAATGCGGGGTCCGGGGAGAGCGCATATAGTGAATGCGGGGTCCGGGGAGAGCGGATATAGTGAATGCGGGGTCCGGTGAGAGCGGATATAGTGAACGCGGGGTCCGGGGAGACCGGATATAGTGAATGCGGGGTCCGGGGAGAGCGGATATAGTGAATGCGGGGTCCGGGGAGAGCGGATATAGTGAATGCGGGGTCCGGGGAGAGCGGATACAGTGAATGCGGAGTCCGGGGAGAGCGGATATAGTGAATGAGGGGTCCGGGGAGAGCGGATATAGTGAATGCGGGGTCCGGGGAGAGCGGATACAGTGAATGCGGAGTCCGGGGAGAGCGGATATGGTGAATGCGGGGTCCGGGGAGAGCGGATATAGTGAATGCGGGGTACGGGGGGAGAGGATATAGTGAATGCGGGGTCCGGGGAGAGCGGATATAGTGAATGCGGGGTCCGGGAAGGCGGATATAGTGAATGCGGGGTCCGGGGAGAGCGGATACAGTGAATGCGGGGTCCGGGGAGACCAGATATAGTGAATGCGGGGTCCGGGGAAAGCGGATACAGTGAATGCGGGGTCCGGGGAGAGCAGATATAGTGAATGCGGGGTCCGGGGAGAGCGGATATAGTGAATGCGGGGTCCGGGGAGAGCGGATATAGTGAATGCGGGGTCCGTGGAGAGCGGATATAGTGAATGCGGGGTCCGGGGGAGGGGATATAGTGAATGCGGGGTCCGGGGAGAGCGGATATAGTGAATGCGGGGTCCGGGAAGGCGGATATAGTGAATGCGGGGTCCGGGGAGAGCGGATATAGTGAATGCGGGGTCCGGGGAGGGCGGATATAGTGAATGCGGGGTCCGGGGAGAGCGGATATAGTGAATGCGGGGTCCGGGGAGAGCGGATATAGTGAATGCGGGGTCCGGGGAGAGCGGATATAGTGAATGCGGGGTCCGGGGAGAGCGGATATAGTGAATGCGGGGTCCGGGGAGAGCGGATATAGTGAATGCGGGGTCCGGTGAGAGCGGATATAGTGAATGCGGGGTCCGGGGAGAGCGGATATAGTGAATGCGGGGTACGGGGGGAGAGGATATAGTGAATGCGGGGTCCGGGGAGAGCGGATATAGTGAATGCGGGGTCCGGTGAGAGCGGATATAGTGAATGCGGGGTCCGGGGAGAGCGGATATAGTGAATGCGGGGTACGGGGGGAGAGGATATAGTGAATGCGGGGTCCGGGGAGAGCGGATATAGTGAATGCGGGGTACGGGGGGAGAGGATATAGTGAATGCGGGGTCCGGGGAGAGCAGATATAGTGAATGCGGGGTCCGGGGAGAGCAGATATAGTGAATGCGGGGTCCGGGGAGAGCGGATATAGTGAATGCGGGGTCCAGGGAGAGCGGATATAGTGAATGCGGGGTCCGGGGGGAGAGGATATAGTGAATGCGGGGTCCGGTGAGAGCGGATACAGTGAATGCGGGGTCCGGGGAGAGCGGATATAGTGAATGCGGGGTCCGGGGAGAGCAGATATAGTGAATGCGGGGTCCGGTGAGAGCGGATATAGTGAATGCGGGGTCCGGGGAGAGCGGATATAGTGAATGCGGGGTCCGGGGGGAGAGGATATAGTGAATGCGGGGTCCGGGGAGAGCGGATATAGTGAATGCGGGGTCCGGGGAGAGCGGATATAGTGAATGCGGGGTCCGGGGAGAGCGGATATAGTGAATGCGGGGTCCGGGGAGAGCGGATATAGTGAATGCGGGGTCCGGGGAGAGCGGATATAGTGAATGCGGGGTCCGGTGAGAGCGGATATAGTGAATGCGGGGTCCGGGGAGAGCGGATATAGTGAATGCGGGGTCCGGGGGGAGAGGATATAGTGAATGCGGGGTCCGGGGAGAGCGGATATAGTGAATGCAGGGTCCGGGGAGAGCGGATATAGTGAATGCGGGGTCCGGGGAGAGCGGATATAGTGAATGCGGGGTCCGGGGAGAGCGGATATAGTGAATGCGGGGTCCGGGGAGAGCGCATATAGTGAATGCGGGGTCCGGGGAGAGCGGATATAGTGAATGCGGGGTCCGGGGGGAGAGGATATAGTGAATGCGGGGTCCGGTGAGAGCGGATACAGTGACTGCGGGGTCCGGGGAGAGCGGATATAGTGAATGCGGGGTCCGGGGGAGGGGATATAGTGAATGCGGGGTCCGGGGAGACCGGATATAGTGAATGCGGGGTCCGGGGAGAGCGGATATAGTGAATGCGGGGTCCGGGGAGAGCGGATATAGTGAATGCGGGGTCCGGGGAGAGCGGATATAGTGAATGCGGGGTCCGGGGAGAGCGGATATAGTGAATGCGGGGTCCGGGGAGAGGGGATATAGTGAATGCGGGGTCCGGGGAGAGCGGATATAGTGAATGCGGGGTCCGGTGAGAGCGGATACAGTGACTGCGGGGTCCGGGGAGAGCGGATATAGTGAATGCGGGGTCCGGGGACAGCAGATATAGTGAATGCGGGGTCCGGGGAGAGCGGATATAGTGAATGCGGGGTCCGGGGAGGGCGGATATAGTGAATGCGGGGTCCGGGGAGAGCGGATATAGTGAATGCGGGGTCCGGGGAGAGCGGATATAGTGAATGCGGGGTCCGGGGAGAGCGGATACAGTGAATGTGGGGTCCGGGGAGAGCGGATATAGTGAATGCGGGGTCCGGGGGAGGGGATATAGTGAATGCGGGGTCCGGGGAGAGCGGATATAGTGAATGCGGGGTCCGGGGAGAGCGGATACAGTGAATGCGGGGTCCGGGGGAGGGGATATAGTGAATGCGGGGTCCGGGGAGAGCGGATATAGTGAATGCGGGGTCCGTGGAGAGCGGATATAGTGAATGCGGGGTCCGGGGACAGCAGATATAGTGAATGCGGGGTCCGGGGAGAGCGGATATAGTGATTGCGGGGTCCTGGGAGAGCGGATATAGTGAATGCGGGGTCCGGGGAGAGCGGATATAGTGAATGCGGGGTCCGGGGAGAGCGGATATAGTGAATGCGGGGTCCGGGGAGAGCGGATATAGTGAATGCGGGGTCCGGGGAGAGCGGATATAGTGAATGCGGGGTCCGGGGGAGGGGATATAGTGAATGCGGGGTCCGGGGAGAGCGGATATAGTGAATGCGGGGTCCGGGGAGAGCGGATATAGTGAATGCGGGGTCCGGGGAGAGCGGATATAGTGAATGCGGGGTCCGGGGAGAGCGGATATAGTGAATGCGGGGTCCGGGGAGAGCGGATATAGTGAATGCGGGGTCCGGGGAGAGGGGATATAGTGAATGCGGGGTCCGGGGAGAGCGGATATAGTGAATGCGGGGTCCGGTGAGAGCGGATACAGTGACTGCGGGGTCCGGGGAGAGCGGATATAGTGAATGCGGGGTCCGGGGACAGCAGATATAGTGAATGCGGGGTCCGGGGAGAGCGGATATAGTGAATGCGGGGTCCGGGGAGGGCGGATATAGTGAATGCGGGGTCCGGGGAGAGCGGATATAGTGAATGCGGGGTCCGGGGAGAGCGGATATAGTGAATGCGGGGTCCGGGGAGAGCGGATATAGTGAATGCGGGGTCCGGGGAGAGCGGATATAGTGAATGCGGGGTCCGGGGAGAGCGGATATAGTGAATGCGGGGTCCGGTGAGAGCGGATATAGTGAATGCGGGGTCCGGGGAGAGCGGATATAGTGAATGCGGGGTACGGGGGGAGAGGATATAGTGAATGCGGGGTCCGGGGAGAGCGGATATAGTGAATGCGGGGTACGGGGGGAGAGGATATAGTGAATGCGGGGTCCGGGGAGAGCGCATATAGTGAATGCGGGGTCCGGGGAGAGCGGATATAGTGAATGCGGGGTCCAGGGAGAGCGCATATAGTGAATGCGGGGTCCGGGGAGAGCGGATATAGTGAATGCGGGGTCCGGGGGGAGAGGATATAGTGAATGCGGGGTCCGGGGAGAGCGGATACAGTGAATGCGGGGTCCGGTGAGAGCGGATACAGTGAATGCGGGGTCCGGGGAGAGCGGATATAGTGAATGCGGGGTCCGGGGAGAGCAGATATAGTGAATGCGGGGTCCGGTGAGAGCGGATATAGTGAATGCGGGGTCCGGGGAGAGCGGATATAGTGAATGCGGGGTCCGGGGGGAGAGGATATAGTGAATGCGGGGTCCGGGGAGAGCGGATATAGTGAATGCGGGGTCCGGGGAGAGCGGATATAGTGAATGCGGGGTCCGGGGAGAGCGGATATAGTGAATGCGGGGTCCGGTGAGAGCGGATATAGTGAATGCGGGGTCCGGGGAGAGCGGATATAGTGAATGCGGGGTCCGGGGGGAGAGGATATAGTGAATGCGGGGTCCGGGGAGAGCGGATATAGTGAATGCAGGGTCCGGGGAGAGCGGATATAGTGAATGCGGGGTCCGGGGAGAGCGGATATAGTGAATGCGGGGTCCGGGGAGAGCGGATATAGTGAATGCGGGGTCCGGGGAGAGCGCATATAGTGAATGCGGGGTCCGGGGAGAGCGGATATAGTGAATGCGGGGTCCGGGGGGAGAGGATATAGTGAATGCGGGGTCCGGTGAGAGCGGATACAGTGACTGCGGGGTCCGGGGAGAGCGGATATAGTGAATGCGGGGTCCGGGGAGAGCGGATATAGTGAATGCGGGGTCCGGGGAGAGCGGATATAGTGAATGCGGGGTCCGGGGAGAGCGGATATAGTGAATGCGGGGTCCGGGGAGAGCGGATATAGTGAATGCGGGGTCCGGGGAGAGCGGATATAGTGAATGCGGGGTCCGGGGACAGCAGATATAGTGAATGCGGGGTCCGGGGAGAGCGGATATAGTGAATGCGGGGTCCGGGGAGGGCGGATATAGTGAATGCGGGGTCCGGGGAGAGCGGATATAGTGAATGCGGGGTCCGGGGAGAGCGGATATAGTGAATGCGGGGTCCGGGGAGAGCGGATATAGTGAATGCGGGGTCCGGGGGAGGGGATATAGTGAATGCGGGGTCCGGGGAGAGCGGATATAGTGAATGCGGGGTCCGGGGAGAGCGGATACAGTGAATGCGGGGTCCGGGGGAGGGGATATAGTGAATGCGGGGTCCGGGGAGAGCGGATATAGTGAATGCGGGGTCCGGGGAGAGCGGATATAGTGAATGCGGGGTCCGGGGACAGCAGATATAGTGAATGCGGGGTCCGGGGAGAGCGGATACAGTGAATGCGGGGTCCGGGGACAGCAGATATAGTGAATGCGGGGGTCCGGGGAGAGCGGATATAGTGAATGCGGGGTCCGGGGAGAGCGGATATAGTGAATGCGGGGTCCGGGGAGAGCGGATATAGTGAATGCGGGGTCCGGGGAGAGCGGATATAGTGAATGCGGGGTCCGGGGAGAGCGGATATAGTGAATGCGGGGTCCGGGGAGAGCGGATATAGTGAATGCGGGGTCCGGGGGAGGGGATATAGTGAATGCGGGGTCCGGGGAGAGCGGATATAGTGAATGCGGGGTCTGGGAAGGCGGATATAGTGAATGCGGGGTCCGGGGAGAGCGGATATAGTGAATGCGGGGTCCGGGGAGAGCGGATATAGTGAATGTGGGGTCCGGGGAGAGAGGATATAGTGAATGCGGGGTCCGGGGAGAGCGGATATAGTGAATGCGGGGTCCGGGGACAGCGGATATAGTGAATGCGGGGTCCGGGGAGAGCGGATATAGTGAATGCGGGGTCCGGGGAGAGCGGATATAGTGAATGTGGGGTCCGGGGAGAGAGGATATAGTGAATGCGGGGTCCGGGGAGAGCGGATATAGTGAATGCGGGGTCCGGGGACAGCGGATATAGTGAATGCGGGGTCCGGGGAGAGCGGATATAGTGAATGCGGGGTCCGGGGAGAGCGGATATAGTGAATGCGGGGTCCGGGGAGAGCGGATATAGTGAATGCGGGGTCCGGGGAGAGCGGATATAGTGAATGTGGGGTCCGGGGAGAGCGGATATAGTGAATGCGGGGTCCGGGGAGAGCGGATATAGTGAATGCGGGGTCCGGGGAGAGCGGATATAGTGAATGCGGGGTCCGGGGAGAGCGGATATAGTGAATGCGGGGTCCGGGGAGAGCGGATATAGTGAATGCGGGGTCCGGGGAGAGCGGATATAGTGAATGCGGGGTCCGGGGAGAGCGGATATAGTGAATGCGGGGTCCGGGGAGAGCGGATATAGTGAATGCGGGGTCCGGGGAGAGCGGATATAGTGAATGCGGGGTCCGGGGAGAGAGGATATAGTGAATGCGGGGTCCGGGGACAGCGGATATAGTGAATGCGGGGTCCGGGGAGAGCGGATACAGTGAATGCGGGGTCCGGGGAGAGCGGATATAGTGAATGCGGGGTCCGGGGAGAGGAGATATAGTGAATGCGGGGTCCGGGGAGAGCGGATATAGTGAATGCGGGGTCCGGGGAGAGCGGATATAGTGAATGCGGGGTCCGGGGAGAGCGGATATAGTGAATGCGGGGTCCGGGGAGAGCGGATATAGTGAATGCGGGGTCCGGGGAGAGCGGATATAGTGAATGCGGGGTCCGGGGGGAGAGGATATAGTGAATGCGGGGTCCGGTGAGAGCGGATACAGTGACTGCGGGGTCCGGGGAGAGCGGATATAGTGAATGCGGGGTACGGGGGGAGAGCGGATATGGTGAATGCGGGGTCCGGGGAGAGCGGATATGGTGAATGCGGGGTCCGGGGAGAGCGGATATAGTGAATGCGGGGTCCGGGGACAGCAGATATAGTGAATGCGGGGTCCGGGGAGAGGGGATATAGTGAATGGGGGGTCCGGGGAGAGCGGATATAGTGAATGCGGGGTCCGGGGAGAGCGGACATAGTGAATGCGGGGTCCGGGGACAGCAGATATAGTGAATGCGGGGTCCGGGGAGAGGGGATCTAGTGAATGCGGGGTCCGGTGAGAGCGGATACAGTGACTGCGGGGTCCGGGGAGAGCGGATATAGTGAATGCGGGGTCCGGGGAGAGCGGATATAGTGAATGCGGGGTCCGGGGAGAGCGGATATAGTGAATGCGGGGTCCGGGGAGAGCGCATATAGTGAATGCGGGGTCCGGGGAGAGCGGATATAGTGAATGCGGGGTCCGGGGAGAGCGGATATAGTGAATGCGGGGTCCGGGGAGAGCGGATATAGTGAATGCGGGGTACGGGGGGAGAGGATATAGTGAATGCGGGGTCCGGGGAGAGCGCATATAGTGAATGCGGGGTCCGGGGAGAGCGGATATAGTGAATGCGGGGTCCGGGGACAGCGGATATAGTGAATGCGGGGTCCGGTGAGAGCGGATATAGTGAACGCGGGGTCCGGGGAGACCGGATATAGTGAATGCGGGGTCCGGGGAGAGCGCATATAGTGAATGCGGGGTCCGGGGAGAGCGGATATAGTGAATGCGGGGTCCGGGGAGAGCGGATATAGTGAATGCGGGGTCCGGTGAGAGCTGATACTGTGACTGCGGGGTCCGGGGAGAGCGGATATAGTGAATGCGGGGTCCGGGGAGAGCGGATATAGTGAATGCGGGGTACGGGGGGAGAGCGGATATGGTGAATGCGGGGTCCGGGGAGAGCGGATATGGTGAATGCGGGGTCCGGGGAGAGCGGATATAGTGAATGCGGGGTCCGGGGACAGCAGATATAGTGAATGCGGGGTCCGGGGAGAGCGGATATAGTGAATGCGGGGTCCGGGGAGAGGGGATATAGTGAATGCGGGGTCCGGGGAGAGCGGATATAGTGAATGCGGGGTCCGAGGAGAGCGGATATAGTGAATGCGGGGTCCGGGGAGAGGGGATATAGTGAATGCGGGGTCCGGGGAGAGCGGATATAGTGAATGCGGGGTCCGGTGAGAGCTGATACTGTGACTGCGGGGTCCGGAGAGAGCGGATACAGTGAATGCGGGGTCCGGGGAGAGCGGATATGGTGAATGCGGGGTCCGGGGAGAGCGGATATAGTGAATGCGGGGTCCGGGGAGAGCGGATATAGTGAATGCGGGGTCCGGGGAGAGCGGATATAGTGAATGCGGGGTCCGGGGACAGCAGATATAGTGAATGCGGGGTCCGGGGAGAGGGGATATAGTGAATGGGGGGTCCGGGGAGAGCGGATATAGTGAATGCGGGGTCCGGGGAGAGCGGACATAGTGAATGCGGGGTCCGGGGAGAGCGGATACAGTGAATGCGGGGTCCGGGGAGAGCGGATATAGTGAATGCGGGGTCCGGGGAGAGCGGATATAGTGAATGCGGGGTCCGGGGAGAGCGGATATAGTGAATGGGGGGTCCGGGGAGAGAGGATATAGTGAATGCGGGGTCCGGGGAGAGCGCATATAGTGAATGCGGGGTCCGGGGAGAGCGGATATAGTGAATGCGGGGTCCGGGGAGAGCGCATATAGTGAATGCGGGGTCCGGGGAGAGCGGATATAGTGAATGCGGGGTCCGGGGACAGCGGATATAGTGAATGCGGGGTCCGGTGAGAGCGGATATAGTGAACGCGGGGTCCGGGGAGACCGGATATAGTGAATGCGGGGTCCGGGGAGAGCGCATATAGTGAATGCGGGGTCCGGGGAGAGCGGATATAGTGAATGCGGGGTCCGGGGAGAGAGGATATGGTGAATGCGGGGTCCGGGGAGAGCGGATACAGTGAATGCGGGGTCCGGGGAGAGCGGATATAGTGAATGCGGGGTCCGGGGGGAGCGGATACAGTGAATGCGGAGTCCGGGGAGAGCGGATATAGTGAATGCGGGGTCCGGGGAGAGCGGATATGGTGAATGCGGGGTCCGGGGAGAGCGGATATAGTGAATGCGGGGTACGGGGGGAGAGGATATAGTGAATGCGGGGTCCGGGGAGAGCGGATATAGTGAATGCGGGGTCCGGGGAGAGCGGATATAGTGAATGCGGGGTCCGGGGGGAGCGGATATAGTGAATGCGGGGTCCGGGGAGAGAGGATATAGTGAATGCGGGGTCCGGGGGAGGGGATATAGTGAATGCGGGGTCCGGGGAGAGCGGATATAGTGAATGCGGGGTCCGGGAAGGCGGATATAGTGAATGCGGGGTCCGGGGAGAGCGGATATAGTGAATGCGGGGTCCGGGGAGAGCGGATACAGTGAATGCGGGGTCCGGTGAGAGCGGATATAGTGAATGCGGGGTCCGGGGAGAGCGGATATAGTGAATGCGGGGTCCGGGGAGAGCGGATATAGTGAATGCGGGGTCCGGGGAGAGCGGATATAGTGAATGCGGGGTCCGGGGGGAGAGGATATAGTGAATGCGGGGTCCGGGGAGAGCGGATATAGTGAATGCGGGGTCCGGTGAGAGCGGATATAGTGAATGCGGGGTCCGGGGAGAGCGGATATAGTGAATGCGGGGTCCGGGGAGAGCGGATATAGTGAATGCGGGGTCCGGGGAGAGCGGATATAGTGAATGCGGGGTCCGGGGAGAGCGGATACAGTGAATGCGGGGTCCGGGGAGAGCGGATATAGGGAATGCGGGGTCCGGGGAGAGCGGATATAGTGAATGCCGGGTCCGGGGAGAGCGGATATAGGGAATGCGGGGTCCGGGGGGAGGGGATATAGTGAATGCGGGGTCCGGGGAGAGCGGATATAGGGAATGCGGGGTCCGGGGGGAGGGGATATAGGGAATGCGGGGTCCGGGGAGAGCGGATATAGTGAATGCGGGGTCCGGGAAGAGCGGATATAGGGAATGCGGGGTCCGGGGGAGGGGATATAGTGAATGCGGGGTCCGGGGAGAGTGGATATAGGGAATGCGGGGTCCGGGGGAGGGGATATAGTGAATGCGGGGTCCGGGGAGAGCGGATATAGTGAATGCGGGGTCCGAGGAGAGCGGATACGGTGAATGCGGGGTCCGGGGAGAGCGGATATAGTGAATGCGGGGTCCGGGGAGAGCGGATATAGTGAATGCCGGGTCCGGGGGGAGCGGATATAGTGAATGCGGGGTCCGGGGAGAGCGGATATAGTGAATGCGGGGTCCGGGGAGAGCGGATATAGTGAATGCGGGGTCCGGGGAGAGCGGATATAGTGAATGCGGGGTCCGGGGAGAGCGGATACAGTGAATGCGGGGTCCGGGGAGAGCGGATATAGGGAATGCGGGGTCCGGGGAGAGCGGATATAGTGAATGCGGGGTCCGGGGAGAGCGGATATAGTGAATGCCGGGTCCGGGGAGAGCGGATATAGGGAATGCGGGGTCCGGGGAGAGCGGATATAGTGAATGCGGGGTCCGGGGAGAGCGGATATAGTGAATGCGGGGTCCGGGGAGAGCGGATATAGTGAATGCGGGGTCCGGGGGGAGGGGATATAGTGAATGCGGGGTCCGAGGAGAGCGGATACGGTGAATGCGGGGTCCGGGGAGAGCGGATATAGTGAATGCGGGGTCCGCGGAGAGCGGATACGGTGAATGCGGGGTCCGGGGAGAGCGGATATAGTGAATGCGGGGTCCGGGGAGAGCGGATACAGTGAATGCGGGGTCCGGGGAGAGCGGATATAGGGAATGCGGGGTCCGGGGAGAGCGGATATAGTGAATGCGGGGTCCGGGGAGAGCGGATATAGGGAATGCGGGGTCCGGGGAGAGCGGATATAGGGAATGCGGGGTCCGGGGAGAGCGGATATAGGGAATGCGGGGTCCGGGGAGAGCGGATACAGTGAATGCGGGGTCCGGGGAGAGCGGATATAGTGAATGCGGGGTCCGGGGAGAGCGGATACAGTGAATGCGGGGTCCGGGGGAGGGGATATAGTGAATGCGGGGTCCGGGGAGAGCGGATATAGTGAATGCGGGGTCCGGGGGGAGCGGATATAGTGAATGCGGGGTCCGAGGAGAGCGGATACGGTGAATGCGGGGTCCGGGGAGAGCGGATATAGTGAATGCGGGGTCCGGGGAGAGCGGATATAGTGAATGCGGGGTCCGAGGAGAGCGGATACGGTGAATGCGGGGTCCGGGGAGAGCGGATATAGTGAATGCGGGGTCCGGGGAGAGCGGATATAGTGAATGCCGGGTCCGGGGGGAGCGGATATAGTGAATGCGGGGTCCGGGGAGAGCGGATACAGTGAATGCGGGGTCCGGGGAGAGCGGATATAGGGAATGCGGGGTCCGGGGAGAGCGGATATAGTGAATGCGGGGTCCGGGGAGAGCGGATATAGTGAATGCTGGGTCCGGGGAGAGCGGATATAGTGAATGCGGGGTCCGGGGAGAGCGGATATAGTGAATGCGGGGTCTGGGGAGAGCGGATATAGTGAATGCGGGGTCCGGGGGGAGGGGATATAGTGAATGCGGGGTCCGGGGAGACCGGATATAGTGAATGCGGGGTCCGGGGAGAGCGGATATAGTGAATGTGGGGTCCGGGGAGAGCGGATATAGTGAATGCGGGGTCCGGGGAGAGCGGATACAGTGAATGCGGGGTCCGGGGAGAGCGGATATAGTGAATGCGGGGTCCGGGGAGAGCGGATATAGGGAATGCGGGGTCCGGGGAGAGCGGATATAGTGAATGCGGGGTCCGGGGAGAGCGGATATAGTGAATGCGGGGTCCGGGGAGAGCGGATATAGTGAATGCGGGGTCCGGGGAGAGCGGATATAGTGAATGCGGGGTCCGGGGAGAGCGGATACGGTGAATGCGGGGTCCGCGGAGAGCGGATACGGTGAATGCGGGGTCCGGGGAGAGCGGATATAGTGAATGCGGGGTCCGGGGAGAGCGGATATAGTGAATGCCGGGTCCGGGGGGAGCGGATATAGTGAATGCGGGGTCCGGGGAGAGCGGATATAGTGAATGCGGGGTCCGGGGAGAGCGGATACAGTGAATGCGGGGTCCGGGGAGAGCGGATATAGGGAATGCGGGGTCCGGGGAGAGCGGATATAGTGAATGCGGGGTCCGGGGAGAGCGGATATAGGGAATGCGGGGTCCGGGGAGAGCGGATATAGGGAATGCGGGGTCCGGGGAGAGCGGATATAGGGAATGCGGGGTCCGGGGAGAGCGGATATAGGGAATGCGGGGTCCGGGGAGAGCGGATACAGTGAATGCGGGGTCCGGGGAGAGCGGATACAGTGAATGCGGGGTCCGGGGAGAGCGGATATAGTGAATGCGGGGTCCGGGGAGAGCGGATACAGTGAATGCGGGGTCCGGGGGAGGGGATATAGTGAATGCGGGGTCCGGGGAGAGCGGATATAGTGAATGCGGGGTCCGGGGGGAGCGGATATAGTGAATGCGGGGTCCGAGGAGAGCGGATACGGTGAATGCGGGGTCCGGGGAGAGCGGATATAGTGAATGCGGGGTCCGGGGAGAGCGGATATAGTGAATGCGGGGTCCGAGGAGAGCGGATACGGTGAATGCGGGGTCCGGGGAGAGCGGATATAGTGAATGCGGGGTCCGGGGAGAGCGGATATAGTGAATGCCGGGTCCGGGGGGAGCGGATATAGTGAATGCGGGGTCCGGGGAGAGCGGATATAGTGAATGCGGGGTCCGGGGAGAGCGGATACAGTGAATGCGGGGTCCGGGGAGAGCGGATATAGGGAATGCGGGGTCCGGGGAGAGCGGATATAGTGAATGCGGGGTCCGGGGAGAGCGGATATAGGGAATGCTGGGTCCGGGGAGAGCGGATATAGTGAATGCGGGGTCCGGGGAGAGCGGATATAGTGAATGCGGGGTCTGGGGAGAGCGGATATAGTGAATGCGGGGTCCGGGGGGAGGGGATATAGTGAATGCGGGGTCCGGGGAGAGCGGATATAGTGAATGCGGGGTCCGGGGGGAGCGGATATAGTGAATGCGGGGTCCGAGGAGAGCGGATACGGTGAATGCGGGGTCCGGGGAGAGCGGATATAGTGAATGCGGGGTCCGGGGAGAGCGGATATAGTGAATGCGGGGTCCGCGGAGAGCGGATACGGTGAATGCGGGGTCCGGGGAGAGCGGATATAGTGAATGCGGGGTCCGGGGAGAGCGGATATAGTGAATGCCGGGTCCGGGGGGAGCGGATATAGTGAATGCGGGGTCCGGGGAGAGCGGATATAGTGAATGCGGGGTCCGGGGAGAGCGGATACAGTGAATGCGGGGTCCGGGGAGAGCGGATATAGGGAATGCGGGGTCCGGGGAGAGCGGATATAGTGAATGCGGGGTCCGGGGAGAGCGGATATAGGGAATGCGGGGTCCGGGGAGAGCGGATATAGGGAATGCGGGGTCCGGGGAGAGCGGATATAGGGAATGCGGGGTCCGGGGAGAGCGGATATAGGGAATGCGGGGTCCGGGGAGAGCGGATACAGTGAATGCGGGGTCCGGGGAGAGCGGATACAGTGAATGCGGGGTCCGGGGAGAGCGGATATAGTGAATGCGGGGTCCGGGGAGAGCGGATACAGTGAATGCGGGGTCCGGGGGAGGGGATATAGTGAATGCGGGGTCCGGGGAGAGCGGATATAGTGAATGCGGGGTCCGGGGGGAGCGGATATAGTGAATGCGGGGTCCGAGGAGAGCGGATACGGTGAATGCGGGGTCCGGGGAGAGCGGATATAGTGAATGCGGGGTCCGGGGAGAGCGGATATAGTGAATGCGGGGTCCGAGGAGAGCGGATACGGTGAATGCGGGGTCCGGGGAGAGCGGATATAGTGAATGCGGGGTCCGGGGAGAGCGGATATAGTGAATGCCGGGTCCGGGGGGAGCGGATATAGTGAATGCGGGGTCCGGGGAGAGCGGATATAGTGAATGCGGGGTCCGGGGAGAGCGGATACAGTGAATGCGGGGTCCGGGGAGAGCGGATATAGGGAATGCGGGGTCCGGGGAGAGCGGATATAGTGAATGCGGGGTCCGGGGAGAGCGGATATAGTGAATGCCGGGTCCGGGGAGAGCGGATATAGGGAATGCGGGGTCCGGGGAGAGCGGATATAGTGAATGCGGGGTCCGGGGAGAGCGGATATAGTGAATGCCGGGTCCGGGGAGAGCGGATATAGGGAATGCGGGGTCCGAGGAGAGCGGATATAGTGAATGCGGGGTCCGGGGAGAGCGGATATAGTGAATGCGGGGTCCGGGGAGAGCGGATATAGTGAATGCGGGGTCCGGGGAGAGCGGATACAGTGAATGCGGGGTCCGGGGAGAGCGGATATAGTGAATGCGGGGTCCGGGGAGAGGGGATATAGTGAATGTGGGGTGACTATGTGACTTTCGGGGGTCCTCTTACCTGAGTGACAGACAGCTTCCGTCTGCTTTTCCCCTGTGAAGACAGAGAGAGATCATCATTGTGACATCACAGCTCAGGGTTATGTGTATTCAGATACAGTACTACACCCCCCACCATCATCCCTCATCACAGATACAGTACTACACC
>NW_028321536.1:0-32597 GCF_062004578.1 Staurois parvus | reverse complement strand
CCAGATCCCACCACCATAGGCATCTGACACATAGATCCCACCCACCATAGGCACCTGACACATAGATCACACCCACCATAGGCATCTGACACATAGATCCCACCCACCATAGGCACCCGACCCACAGATCCCACCCACCATAGGCACCTGACCCACAGATCATACCCACCATAGGCACCCGACCCGCAGATCCCACCCACCATAGGCACCCGACCCACAGATCCCGCCCACCATAGGCACCCGACCCACAGATCCCGCCCACCATAGGCACCCGACCCACAGATCCCGCCCACCATAGGCACCCGACCCACAGATCCCGCCCACCATAGGCACCCGACCCACAGATCCCGCCCACCATAGGCACCCGACCCACAGATCCCGCCCACCATAGGCACCCGACCCACAGATCCCGCCCACCATACACCTGACATGCCAAGTTCCTGTCCTCCATAGACCTCTCTAACATGTCCAGATCCCACCTACCATAGACCTCCATGACATACCCAGACACCGACCACCAAGGATCTGACATGTCCAGATCCCATCCGCCATTGATGTCTCCGATATGAACCAGATCCCACTCATAGGCCTCTGTGACACACCCAGGCCCCCCCCCCCCCACCCAGTTGTACCTTAAAGTGGTCCGAGGGGCAGAATATGGACGTATCTGAGCGAATGTCACCTTCACATAGATGGTAAGTACGACTTCCTGACTATCCCGTGAAAGGCCTCATAAGTGGTAAGTACACCCGGCACAATTCAGGCGGCAGAGACACTGCAGGGCTATTGGAGGGAAGGTAGAGATCACAGCGCCCTCCATTCCTAACCTACATCCTCCAGCTGCAGCACAATGGCGGCTGATGGAGGACACTGCGGGATCTCTCTGAATAGCAGTGGGAACGGCGCCCCCAGGTGGAGGGAACAAGAAGGGACACACACTCACCTTGTTCTCCCACTCGAACTCGGCCCACATCTGCCTGAACTCCGTGTCTGTGCAGGAGGCCGGCTGGATGTAATCCATGATGTCGATGTGGATATCGCTGAGGACCACACAGTTCCGGTCACTGGCGGCCCCCGACACGTCGTACACTGCGGGGACACAAGTTCCATGTAAGTGGTGAACCCAGATGGTAGGACAGAGCACATCAATCCTTTGGGCATGGTGGCTGCATTCGTTTTCTTTTCACCTGCTCATTCGTTTCCTTTACACCTGCTCATTCGTTTTCTTTTCACCTGCTGATCCTGCCATTTACAGACTTCCTGTCCTAGGGTGACAACGCTCGCTCCCTGTACTGTATCAATGCCATACGCACAAGTCAAAGAGCAAGTGGGGTCACTGAGACATAACCTTCACCTGTCCATCATGGCTCTGTCCCTGCAGGGTGGAGTCTCGCTGGACGGAGTCAAGTCTGTCTGAGTGACCTCACTTGCTTTGTCCATTTACTGTCGATAAAGTTTACAGGAATTTGAACACACTGTGGGGAGGAAGCAGCAACCGCTGAGAAAATGGGCACCAGCAGCCAGTTGACTGCATGGAGTATGCACTGTATTGTACCTGGTGAGGAGCAGCACCATCCCCCTAGGACAGGATTACGCCCCCTAGGAGATGGAGCTCGGGGGTGTGTCCTGTAGTCCTGTCCTAGGGGGATAGCGCCCACTCACTGTACTACAGCTATGGTGTTCTTGTGCCGCGCTCCCATTCAGCGCCTCGATACACAAACCTCCCCCCTCCCCCCACGAACAGTGTCAATGTGTAATACTGGCGGCAGACCAAACCCACCGATATTCCCGAAGATGATGCCGTTCTCCGTGGAGGCCACCTTGACGTTGGCCTTGATGTTGGCGAAGTCGTGAGGAGCGAGAGTGAGAGGAGACGGCTTCTCCACCAGCTTCAGGTCACCTGGAATTAGAAGGATCAGTCGTCAGATTGTCCCCTTTATCGGGAGCCGAGGAAACTCCACAACAGCCAATGAGGTGTCGGGATACATCCTGTAACTCCAGTGCGAAGGTTACATTTCATTGGTTACTGCAAGCGGCACAGAAGCTTTCACCAGCCAATTGTAAGGAAGCTTCATCATGTGTAAGGTGAGTAAAGGGCACTACCGCCACCTGCTGTCAGTGCAGAGGAACTACAACAACAAAACTTACATTTACAGCCGCCATTCCGGTATTGAGCCGCTCCGCCCTCAACTGGTAATTCAGTGATAACAGGGACACTGGAATGGTGAGCCCCCCATGACCATGAGATGAGGATGGACGTGTCTACAGATCTTCATGGTCAAGATCTCTCAGGGGTTGGATATTCTGAGCAGCATCATACACCTACAGCCTTGCCTCACCACCCCCTCACCTTTGCCACCAGGGTCCCCGGGCTCCCCCTCATCCACGCCGCCGCCGCCAGGGCCCCCGGCTCCCCTCACCGCCGCCAGGGCCCCCGGCTCCCCTCACCGCCGCCAGGGTCCCCGGGCTCCCCTCGTCCACGCCGCCGCCAGGGCCCCCGGGCTCCCCTTTCCCACACACCCGCCAGAGCCCCCGGCTCCCCTCTCCCACACAGCCAGGGCCCCCGGGCTCCCCTCGCCCACACAGCCAGGGTCCCCGGGCTCCCCTCGTCCACGCCGCCGCCAGGGCCCCCGGGCTCCCCTTTCCCACACAGCCGCCAGAGCCCCCGGGCTCCCCTCTCCCACACAGCCAGGGCCCCCGGGCTCCCCTTTCCCACACAGCCGCCAGGGCCCCCGGGCTCCCCTTTCCCACACAGCCGCCAGGGCCCCCGGCTCCCCTCTCCCACACAGCCAGGCTCCCCTCGCCCACACAGCCGCCAGAGCCCCCGGCTCCCCTCGCCCACACGGCCAGGGCCCCCGGGCTCCCCTCGCCCACACAGCCGCCAGAGCCCCCGGCTCCCCTCGCCCACACAGCCGCCAGAGCCCCCGGCTCCCCTCGCCCACACGGCCAGGGCCCCCGGGCTCCCCTCCCCCACACGGCCAGGGCCCCCGGGCTCCCCTCCCCCACACGGCCAGGGCCCCCGGGCTCCCCTCCCCCACACCGCCAGGGCCACCGGGCTCCCCTCCCCCACACCGCCAGGGCCACCGGGCTCCCCTCCCCCACACCGCCAGGGCCACCGGGCTCCCCCACACGGCCAGGGCCCCCGGGCTCCCCTCCCCCACACGGCCAGGGCCCCCGGGCTCCCCTCCCCCACACGGCCAGGGCCCCCGGGCTCCCCTCGCCCACACGGCCAGGGCCCCCGGGCTCCCCTCGCCCACACGGCCAGGGCCCCCGGGCTCCCCTCGCCCACACGGCCAGGGCCCCAGGGCTCCCCTCGCCCACACGGCCAGGGCCCCCGGGCTCCCCTCGCCCACACGGCCAGGGCCCCCGGGCTCCCCTCGCCCACACGGCCAGGGCCCCCGGGCTCCCCTCGCCCACACGGCCAGGGCCCCCGGGCTCCCCTCGCCCACACGGCCAGGGCCCCCGGGCTCCCCTCGCCCACACGGCCAGGGCCCCCGGGCTCCCCTCGCCCACACGGCCAGGGCCCCCGGGCTCCCCTCGCCCACACGGCCAGGGCCCCCGGGCTCCCCTCGCCCACACGGCCAGGGCCCCCGGGCTCCCCTCGCCCACACGGCCAGGGCCCCCGGGCTCCCCTCGCCCACACGGCCAGGGCCCCCGGGCTCCCCTCGCCCACACGGCCAGGGCCCCCGGGCTCCCCTCGCCCACACGGCCAGGGCCCCCGGGCTCTCCTCGCCCACAGAGCCAGGGCCCCCGGGCTCCCCTCGCCCACACAGCCGCCAGGGTCCTGTATCCCCTTGCCCACACAGCCAGAGCCCTGGGCCCCCCCCCCCCCTTGCCTATCGTCATTCTCACCCAGTGTAGCGAGTTCCAGCGTGCAGTTCTGTAGGGTGTCACTGGTCTGGTTGACGACTAACACATCCAGGACGATGTCATACTGGTTAACATGTACATACGCCTCGGCATACACGGGATCCGAGAAGCCGGTCAGCTGTGTCACCTGGAAGAGAACCGATAACATTCACCTTTCCCGGTGTCCCCGTGTGATCTATATACACCGCCAGTCATTCCTACAAACCTTCACTCATCACATCTCTTCACCATCTGACGTCCTGATGGCCCCACCCTGACCTGGGAGACCACACCGGTCACGTGTACATGAAATGGGCAAAGGTGCCTCGGCTGTGTGTCCCTCCTCCGATCTATAGGGGGTGCTAACGCTGGGGTATGTATAGCAACTGGACACAACCAGGAGCAGCTGACCTGGAGGCCTTCCCAAATACACCGCAACTCACAGGAGATGGAGATCTACACCCAGAGCACCGGAGGAGGACCTCACGTGTGAACCGGACACTTCAGGAAGGGAAGAGCAGCTCATCGATTTATATGTAGGGAGGGGCAGTTTCTTCATGCTTGTAATAGACTGGCCCCCGTGTGCACCCCCCCCCCCCCCCGCTTCTTCTATTTAAACCTAAAGATAAGTCATTGGGGTCATTATCACTTTTAGATGAACCATTTGCAAGGAGGCTCACCCCTCTATGAGTATGTGCTAGCATACGAAACGCGTCAGGGGGGAGCTGCAACGTTGTGACGTCACGCCGCCGAGGCCCCTTGCAGGGCCGGCGGTCATCTTTGCTACACATATGGCAGAGGCGTATCTAGGATATTTTGCGCCCGGGGACAAACGGCCACCTCATGACACTCCCCGCCCCCGCTTCATATGGTCCCTCTACACCCCCCGTCCCGTTCCATCCCGGTCACATTGCCCCCCCCTCATCCATGGCACTACTCACCCGGCTCGGTTCTCCCCTCCAGCACATGCCCAGCTCACTGCCCTCCTCTCTCCTCTCATAACTCACTGTGGATGGCAGATGTAGCAGATGACACGTCTGCTGCAGCGATCTTGTGACCTCATTTTGACGCCCCTGTACCTCGGTGCCCGGGTACATATGTACCCCCCTGCCCACCCCCCCCCCCCCCCCCCCAGCTACGCCTCTGACATATGGTCAGTTTCTGGTTTTCTATTTTGTTATTGCCCTATACCTGTGATTGGATAAATAAAGCCTCTGAAGCAGTATCACTATTCTGGCATCCTTTATTGGGCTCTTGATGAGCCTAACCGCCTACAGAGCCGCCTGATGAGGAGATGAGAGGTGCTGCAGTCCACGGATAATCCGGAGGGGAGTCCATACCAGGTTATAGATGCCCTAAAGAGGATCCAGCTGACCTACTGAGAAATTGTGTTCTCAAATGCGTGATGTTAATGCGCATCTGGTGAGTGCGCAATTCTATTATTTGATATATCACCAGAAGATAGGAAAGTCCAGTCCGGACGCTTTCACCCCCTTCCAGTCGAGGCACTTTCCCCCCCCTTCCAGTCCGGACACTTTCCCCCCCTTCCAGTCCGGACACTTTCACCCCCTTCCAGTCCGGACACTTTCACCCCCTTCCAGTCCGGACACTTTCACCCCCTTCCAGTCCGGACACTTTCCCCCCCTTCCAGTCCGGACACTTTCCCCCCCTTCCAGTCCGGACACTTTCCCCCCCTTCCAGTCCGGACACTTTCCCCCCCTTCCAGTCCGGACACTTTCACCCCCTTCCAGTCCGGACACTTTCACCCCCTTCCAGTCCGGACACTTTCACCCCCTTCCAGTCCGGACACTTTCCCCCCTTCCAGTCCGGACACTTTCCCCCCTTCCAGTCCGGACACTTTCCCCCTTTCCAGTCCGGACACTTTCCCCCCTTCCAGTCCGGACACTTTCCCCCCTTCCAGTCCGGACACTTTCACCCCCTTCCAGTCCGGACACTTTCCCCCCCTTCCAGTCCGAACACTTTCACCCCCTTCCAGTCCGGACACTTTCCCCCCCCCCCTTCCAGTCCGGACACTTTCCCCCCCTTCCAGTCCGGACACTTTCCCCCCTTCCAGTCCGGACACTTTCCCCCCCTTCCAGTCCGGACACTTTCCCCCTCTTCCAGTCCGGACACTTTCCCCCCTTCCAGTCCGGACACTTTCCCCCCCTTCCAGTCCGGACACTTTCCCCCCCTTCCAGTCCGGACACTTTCCCCCCCTTCCAGTCCGGACACTTTCCCCTCCTTCCTATCCAGGCCAATGTTCAGCTTTCAGTGTTATCACACTTTGAATGACAATTGCGCGGTCATGCAACACTGGACCCATATTAATTTTTTTGAGACAGATAAAGCTTTATTTTGGTGGTATTTATTCACCACTTGGATTTTTTTTTTAATGTAAATTAAAAAGTCCAAAAATTTTGAAAAAAAGTGTTTTTATAAAATTTTGCAAATAAATAATATTTCATCATAAATCTCGGCCAAAATGTATTCAGTTATATTTTTAGTAAAAAAAAAATAAGCCAAATTAGTTTATAACCAAAAATTATAATTTTTAAACATTTTTTTCTATATTATTTTTTACATACTGTCACCCTAGCAGTGCAGTGTCACAATAAACCCATAAAGGCTGTACAATCATTTCTTCTTCTCTCTGGCTGTATTCTTGCAGCCATTGAGAACTACTGAGTGAGCTGCGATTGGTCACAGCTTGTCACATGGTACAAGGCTGTTGTGAATAGCCCTGTACCATGTGATCTCTGTGATCATTCACAGATTTCACACGTAGTAAGGAATGATGTCACAACTGAGATCTTGCTTACTACTCTGCATGTAATCACTGATTGGCTAATCAGCGATCACATGATCGGGACCTCAGACAGAGGTCCCGTCCGAAGATCGGTGTTCCACTGTGTCCGGGGGACACAGCGGGCACCGGATCGCGGTGCTGCGCACTCCCAGGGAGTGCGCACAAGCAGGGGGTGGGGAGGCGGTTTATATACATGGGCCGGACGGGAGGAGGTTAAACCTAAAGATACGTCATTGAGCTCATTATCACTTTTAGATGAACCATTTGTAAGGAATCCCCCCCCCCCTTATAACTAAACATTGAAGACTGCCATACAGGTAGGAGGCACCTGTCACTCATGTGACCTTCATTCTCCAGTCAGACGCAATGGCGGGGAAAGGGGGGGCGCTCTTACTTTATTAAGTTTGGATGCCAGAGGGTCGGCCGCCTCCTTCCTCTGGGTGGTCCCCATAGCGGCCAGCAGACTCAGCTGGAATTGGTCTTCCTTAGACGCCATCTCGCTCTTGGCGGTGAGCTGCATGAAGGAGATCGGATCGTCGGCCTGAACCGTCACATTGCGCTTCTCAGATTCCTTCTGTGGAGAGTAAAGGGGACAAAATGAGACGTCAAGTCCTCTCCTACACACGTCTGGGGTGCAGAGCCTGGACCCCAACACTGGTCCAGAGACAAATATAAAGGGGGGCCTGTCAGGAGGGATGGACCCCAACACAGGTCCATGGAGGGATGGACCCCAACACAGGTCCATGGACAAATATAAAGGGGGGCCTGTCAGGAGGGATGGACCCCAACAGAAGTCTATAGACACACATAAAGGGGACCTGTCAGGAGGGATGGACCCCAACCAAGGTCCATGGAGAAATATAAATGGGGGCCGTTCAGGAGGGATGGACCCCAACACAGGTCCATGGACAAATATAAAGGGGGGCCTGACAGGAGGGATGGACCCCAACACTGGTCCAGGGACAAATATAAAGGGGGGCCTGTCAGGAGGGATGGACCCCAACACAGGTTCATGGACAAATATAAAGGGGGGCCTGTCAGGAGGGATGGACCCCAACACAGGTCCATGGACAAATATAAAGGGGGGCCTGTCAGGAGCGATGGACCCCAACACAGGTCCATGGACAAATATAAAGGGGATCTGTCAGGAGGGATGGACCCCAACACAGGTCCATGGACAAATATAAAGGGGGGCCTGTCAGGAGCGATGGACCCCAACACAGGTCCATGGACAAATATAAATGGGGGCCTGTCAGGAGGGATGGACCCAAACAGAAGTCATAGATAGAAATAAAGGGGACCTGTCAGGAGCGATGGACCCCAACACAGGTCCATGGACAAATATAAAGGGGGGCCTGTCAGGAGCGATGGACCCCAACACAGGTCCATGGACAAATATAAATGGGGGCCTGTCAGGAGGGATGGACCCCAACAGAAGTCATGGATAGAAATAAAGAAGAACTGTGAGGAGGGATAGAACCCAACAGAAGTTCTTAGATACAAAAAAAAAGGAGACCTGGTCAAGCAAGGTGGACCCCAACAGAAGCCTATGGACAGTCATAAAGGGGACCTGTCAGGAGGGATGGACCCTAACAGAAGTCCATGAACACACATGAAGGGGACCTATCAGAAGGTCACCTTTTGGGAGAGCTTCTCCTCCTCCAGCTTGGCGGACAGCATGTTGGAGAGGGACAGGCGGCACTCCTTGTTGAAGATTTCGCTCATCAGTGGAGAACATTCGGACAGAACCTTAAGACACAGAGAGATCCGGTCCACATCATCGTCTGTGATTGGCTTCTTAGGCAAGGAGGATTTCCCCAGGTGCAAGATGGTCGCCATCAACAACATGGCTTCTGATACAAAGGACTGCGGGAGGAGAGAAGCAATGAGAGCGAGACAGACAAGGGGAGAATCTACATTCACTCTGATCGTCAAATCTGCAATACAATATAATGTCCGTCCGGTCCGTCCCATTCCTATACAATATAATGTCAGCCCGGTCCGCCCCATTCCTATACAATATAATGTCAGCCCGGTCCGTCCCATTCCTATACAATATAATGTCAGCCCGGTCCGTCCCATTCCTATACAATATAATGTCCGGTCCGCCCCATTCCTATGCAATATAATGTCCGTCCGGTCCGCCCCATTCCTATACAATATAATGTCCGTCCGTCCCATTCCTATACAATATAATGTCCGTCCGTCCCATTCCTATACAATATAATGTCCGTCCGGTCCGTCCCATTCCTATACAATATAATGTCCGGTCCGTCCCATTCCTATACTACAATATAATGTCAGCCCGGTCCGTCCCATTCCTATACAATATAATGTCCGTCCGGTCCGTCCCATTCCTATACAATATAATGTCCGTCCGGTCCGTCCCATTCCTATACAATATAATGTCAGCCCGGTCCGCCCCATTCCTACACAATATAATGTCCGTCTGTCCCATTCCTATACTACAATATAATGTCCGTCCGGTCCGCCCCATTCCTATACAATATAATGTCCGTCCGTCCGGTCCGCCCCATTCCTACACAATATAATGTCCGCCCGGTCCGTCCCATTCCTATACAATATAATGTCAGCCCGGTCCGTCCCATTCCTATACAATATAATGTCCGCCCGGTCCGTCCCATTCCTATACAATATAATGTCCGCCCGGTCCGTCCCATTCCTATACAATATAATGTCCGTCCGTCCCATTCCTATACAATATAATGTCAGCCCGGTCCGTCCCATTCCTATACAATATAATGTCCGTCCGGTCCGCCCCATTCCTATGCAATATAATGTCCGTCTGTCCCATTCCTATACTACAATATAATGTCCGTCCCATTCCTATACAATATAACGTCCGTCCGTCCCATTCCTATACAATATAATGTCCGTCCCATTCCTGTTTCCCAGATGATTGCGCTCTCTCCACCAATATCTTGCTCTTGTCACTTGCCGCCGTCCGGATCTTCGCTGCGGCTCATTACCGACCCTTGGCAGGTTAACCGACTACTTCCGCTTCATCCCAACATGCTATACCTGTTACTGGACCCTCGAGCCCATCCCCACCATCAGGAACTCTGGTGACCGCCAGTTAGCGCTTGGACCCCGCACCTCACGTGAGCCCGCGTCATCCGCCGGGGTGACCTGCTGGCATGCTTATCCTCCTGGTTGGTGGAGGCCTCTCTCCTGCTATAGCTACTGATCTCGGAGCCTGACCCTGACCGGGACACTCTGCAGCAGCTCAGGACATCCGCCTACTGAGCGTACAATACCAGGCCAATGTGTTCACTATGAAGAAATTGATGATCCGGCCCTCCCATTCCGACTAACGCATCTTTAACCTCTTGACGCCGGTCGCACGCGGAAGTGCGCCCTCTCGGATTCTGGGCCTTGATGCCGAGCGGCCGCACTTTTGCGTGCAATTAAGAAAATACATATGTGCTGAGAGCGCCCGCCCTGCGCGCTCCCAGCACACGTTCGGTACTGACGGAAAGGTCCCGATCTCCTCTTTTGATCGGGACCTTACCCAGAGCATGTGACCACCATGACGGCATGTCACATGACCCTAAACCCTGCCCCGCCTCCAGGCTTCTGAAACCCTCAAAGGGCCAGGAGGTGCCGGCGCCAAGGGGTTAAACAGGCGTCACAAAAAAAAAAAAACCGCACAGATTCTTTCCAGACTGATGTCAGACTTACATTCTGCTTCTTCTTCTCCGGGACGATGGCCACATAGCGCAGCGCAATCTTTGTAAGTGTAGTGGCGAGAGAAGCAGCGACAAAGAAATCGCCCTCCAATAGAAATCCTCGAAGAGGCGGCCTGAGGGAAAGAGAGAGGAGAAAGAGTGTTTAAGAGCTCATTCACGCCAATCGAATGCTTTAGCCCAGCGAGCTGCTGACATCCTGCCTGAGCCGACAACACTGCGCCTCTCCTGCACTGAAATCCCAAGCGGTGCTGTCAGCAGGAAAAGAAACGGCTAACTGCACTCCAAAAAAATTCAAATGCTCAAAACTTTATCCGAACATAGACAAAATTCCCTGCCTGCGACCTCCATTCGACGCATTTCAGCCACAAGGCTTCGGTGTTCATGATGTTGGGATGATGCGCTGAGATGACATGCCGGGATGAAGTGCCGGGGTGACGCGCCGGGATGAAGCGTTGGGATGAAGCGCCGGGATGAAGCACCGGGATGACGTGTTGGGATGACGTGCCGGGATGACGTGTTGGGATGACGTGCTGGGATGAAGCGCTGGGATGACGTGTTGGGACGACGCGTCGGGATGACACACTTGGATGACGTGTTGGCATGAAGCGTCGGGATGACGCGCTGGGATGAAGCGTCGGGATGACGCGCTGGGATGACGCGCTGGGATGAAGCGCTGGGATGAAGCGCTGGGATGACGTGTTGGGATGAAGCGTCGGGATGACGTGCTGGGATGAAGCGCTGGGATGAAGTGTTGGGATGACGCGCTGGGATGACACACTGGGATGAAGTGCCGGGATGAAGCGTTGGGATGACGCGCTGGGATGACGTGTTGGGATGAAGTGTTGGGATGAAGAGCTGGGATGACGTGCCGGGATGAAGCGCTGGGATGACGCGCTGGGATGACACACTGGGATGAAGTGCCGGGATGAAGCGTTGGGATGACGTGCCGGGATGAAGTGTTGGGATGAAGTGTTGGGATGAAGAGCTGGGATGAAGCGCTGGGATGACGCGCTGGGATGACACACTGGGATGAAGTGCCGGGATGAAGCGTTGGGATGACGCGCTGGGATGACGTGTTGGGATGACGTGTTGGGATGAACTGTTGGGATGAAGCGCCGGGATGAAGCGCTCGGATGACGTGCCGGGATGAAGTGTTGGGATGAAGCGCTGGGATGAAGCGCTGGGATGAAGCGCTGGGATGAAGCACTGGGATGACGTGTTGGGACGACGCGTCGGGATGAAGTGCTGGGATGACGTGTTGGGATGAAGCGTTGGGATGACGTGCTGGGATGACGTGTTGGGATGAAGCGTCGGGATGAAGTGCTGGGATGACGCGCTGGGATGTAGCGCTGGGATGAAGTGTTGGGATGACGCGCTGGGATGAAGTGCCGGGATGAAGTGTTGGGATGACACGCTGGGATGAAGTGCTGGGATGAAGCGTTGGGATGACGCGCTGGGATGAAGTGTTGGGATGACGCGCTGGGATGAAGTGCCGGGATGAAGCGTTGGGATGACACGCTGGGATGAAGTGCTGGGATGACGCGCTGGGATGACGCGCTGGGATGACGCGCTGGGATGAAGTGCTGGGATGACGCGCTGGGATGAAGTGCCGGGATGAAGCGTTGGGATGAAGCGTTGGGATTTTCTTCGGAATGCAAGCAGTCTGGATTTGTGTGGGGCTCAGCGGAATTCAAGAGCCAATCTTCTATGAGATGACCCTGGTTTAGGACTTTGGAGTACCCTACCTCATACTTCAGTCTGAGGTCCTCCCGTGCTGGACTACAGAACATCTCCCCCTTATGCTACGGAGAGGAGGGAAAGCGCTTTGCAGTTTAACAGAGAACACGTTAGGCTTTCAGCGCAGTGAAGGCGTTGTGATGTCTCACTACAGGAGGAGCTCCCTGGATTTCAGGCAGATCAGCAGGTGTCTGTAAACCAGTTCAGCTCCAGGCCATTTCCGGCACTTTGTTTACATTTTAACCTCTTGGCGCCGGCCGAACGCAAATGTGTGGCCTCCCCGGCGTCTGGGCCTAGACGCAGAGCGGCCCCATATTTGCGTTCTAATAAAAAAAACATAATGTGCCGAGAGCGCGCACCCTGCATGCTCCCAGCGCACACGTTCGGTACTCACGGAAAGGTCCCGATCTCCTCTTGCGATCAGGACCTTTCCCGATCATGTGACCACCGTGACAGCGAATCACAGCGGTCACATGACCCTAACACTCCCGGCTTCTGGAACCCTTGAAGGGCAAGGAGGCACCGGCGCCTAGAAGTTCAAATACCGTATTTGCCGGTGTATAAGACGACCCCCTACTTTTCCTGTTAAAATATAGGGTTTGAGCTATACTCGCCGTATAAGACTACCCCTCTTCCAAAGCACACCAAATAAAAATGAAAAAACATCAGATTTGATTTCAATCTGGTATGGTATTTCAGTATGGCATTCCAATGATGGGGCGCTATTCCTCCCACTGACACCAATGATGGGGCGCTATTCCTCCCACCGACACCAATGATGGGGCACTATTCCTCCCACTGACACCAATGATGGGGCACTATTCCTCCCACTGATACCAATGATGGGGCACTATTCCTCCCACTGACACCAATGATGGGGCACTATTTCTCCCACTGACACCAATGATGGGGCACTATTCCTCCCACTGATACCAATGATGGGGCACTATTCCTCCCACTGACACCAATGATGGGGCACTATTTCTCCCACTGACACCAATGATGGGGCACTATTCCTTCCACTGACACCAATGATGGGGCACTATTCCCCCCACTGATACCAATGATGGGACACTATTCCTCCCACTGACACCAATGATGGGGCACTATTCCTCCCACTGACACCAATGATGGGGCACTATTCCCCCCACTGATACCAATGATGGGACACTATTCCTCCCACTGACACCAATGATGGGGCGCTATTCCTCCCACTGATACCAATGATGGGACACTATTCCTCCCACTGATACCAATGATGGGGCACTATTCCTCCCACTGACACCAATGATGGGGCACTATTCCTCCCACTGACACCAATGATGGAGCACTATTCCTCCCACTAATACCAATGATGGGGCACTATTCCTGGTGCCCCATCATTAGTGTCAGTGTGTGAGGAATAGTGCTCCATCATTGGTGTCAGTGGGAGGAATAGTGCCCCATCATTGGTATCAGTGGGAGGAATAGTGCCCCATCATTGGTGTCAGTGGGGGGAATAGTGCCCCATCATTGGTATCAGTGGGAGGAATAGTGCCCCATCATTGGTGTCAGTGGGAGGAATAGTGCCCCATCATTGGTGTCAGTGGAAGGAATAGTGCCCCATCATTGGTATCAGTGGAAGGAATAGTGCCCCATCGTTGGTGTCAGTGGGGGAGGAATAGTGCCCCATCATTGGTGTCAGTGGGGAGGAGGAATAGTGCCCCATCATTGGTGTCAGTGGGGAGGAGGAATAGTGCCCCATCGTTGGTGTCAGTGGGGAGGAGGAATAGTGCCCCATGGTTGGTGTCAGTGGGGGAGGAATAGTGCCCCATCATTGGTATCAGTGGGGAGAAAAGTGCCCCATCATTGATGTCAGTGGGAGGAATAGTGCCTCATCGTTGGTGTCAGTGGGGGAGGAATAGTGCCTCATCGTTGGTGTCAGTGTGGAGGAGGAATAGTGCCCCATCGTTAGTGTCAGGGGGGGTAGCGCCGCCCCTCGAAAAAGTGCCGCCCTGACACCGGCTCGCCGTATACCGGCGTATAAGCCGACCCCCCGACTTTTCAAAAGATTTTCACGGGTTGAAAAGTCGTCTTATACGCCGGCAAATACGGTAGGTATTTTTTTTCTAGAAAAAGTCTTAGAACCCCCAAATATATTTTTTAAAGCAGAGGCCCTCGAGCACGGGTGTCAAACTGGCGGCCACCCAGTTGTTGCCGCACTACAAGTCCCAGGAGGCATTGCCAGTTTGACACCCCTGCCCTAGAGGATAAAATTGGAGGTTTTTTTGTTGTCGTTTTTGCATTTTTTTTATGTCACATGGTATTTGCGCAGCAGTTTTTCAAAAGTCAATTTTTGAAAAAAATAACATTTGTTGAATTTTATAGCAAAAAAAACTTAATTTGGGTGCAGCGTTGCATGACCGCGCAATTGTTAAAGTAACTCGACGCCATATCACAAAAAATGGCCTGGTCAGGAAAGGGGAGCAAATCCTCTGGAGGGTAAGTGGTTAATGCAACAAGCAGAAGTCAGAAGCTGATTGGCTCCCATGCACGGCTGCTCCAGATTTTGCACAATTTAGGAAAATCAACCCCAAAACACGGGGATTGTAGTGCAGCCGTGTACTAAACGTGTATATTTGCCCCGACATACACTAACCGCCCCCCGTGTACAACGCCAGGAGAGCCCACATCAAAGATGGCAGAACCGCAACAAACCTCTCCTCCTCTTTCTTTGCAGGCCTGGCACTGCTGAGGGCGCTCTGGGTGGCGTATGTTCCCATTTCGGTCACCAGCCTCTGGGCGGGGCCGACGGTCACCTCCTCCTCCGGTTTCAGCTCTCCGGATTCCTTCTTAATCTCCGTCTCCACAATGGGAACCTACGGACAAATGAACGCCATACGTTATGTGGTCTGCCTCCGTACGAAGGGAACGGAATCTTTCGGACCGTACCCACCTCTCCCAGGGACCTGCGCACTTCTGTCATCACACTCTGGATATCTTCCTTCGTGCTGCAATATTCTCCCAAAATCCACAGCGCTCCTCGGAAAATTCTGAAATACAACCCTGTATTAGTTCTCCCGTGTTCAGGAACACTCTATATATGATGTATGCTTATGTTTTGCCTTCTGGTTCCTCCCTCCCCCACTAATTACATTTTTTTTTTTTTTTACCCAGCAATGACATCTCTGTGCTTCTCTATGCAATGCAGGTGGATCACGGTTAATGGGATGGGCCGGAATAGAGCTGTAAATACACTAGCTGATGGTCCTCTAGCCAGGAAATGGGGTAGAGTGCTATCTGACCGACTGTCAGGTCAGATACATCCAGGTACATGGGAGAGTCAGCGTCCCCACCATGGTCATCCAGGCATGCTAAGGGTCAGTGTCCCCACCATGGTCATCCAGGCCCACGGGAGGGTCAGTGTCCCCACCATGGTCATCCAGGCACACAGGAGTCAGCGTCCCCACCATGGTCATCCAGGCACACAGGAGTCAGCGTCCTCACCATGGTCATCCAGGCACACAGGAGTCAGCGTCCCCACCATGGTCATCCCGGCACACAGGAGAGTCAGCGTCCCCACCATGGTCATCCAGGCACACAGGAGTCAGCGTCCCCACCATGGTCATCCAGGCACACAGGAGTCAGCGTCCCCACCATGGTCATCCAGGCATGCGGAGGGTCAGCGTCCCCACCATGGTCATCCAGGCATGCGGAGGGTCAGCGTCCCCACCATGGTCATCCAGGCATGCGGAGGGTCAGCGTCCCCACCATGGTCATCCAGGCCCACGAGAGGGTCAGCGTCCCCACCATGGTCATCCAGGCCCACGAGAGGGTCAGCGTCCCCACCATGGTCATCCAGGCATGCGGAGGGTCAGCGTCCCCACCATGGTCATCCAGGCATGCGGAGGGTCAGTGTCCCCACCATGGTCATCCAGGCATGTGGAGGGTCAGTGTCCCCACCATGGTCATCCAGGCATGCGGAGGGTAGGTGTCCCCACCATGGTCATCCAGACCCACGGGAGGGTCAGTGTCCCCACCATGGTCATCCAGGCATGCGGAGGGTCAGTGTCCCCACCATGGTCATCCAGGCATGTGGAGGGTCAGTGTCCCCACCATGGTCATCCAGGCATGCGGAGGGTAGGTGTCCCCACCATGGTCATCCAGACCCACGGGAGGGTCAGTGTCCCCACCATGGTCATCCAGACCCACGGGAGGGTCAGTGTCCCCACCATGGTCATCCAGACCCACGGGAGGGTCAGTGTCCCCACCATGGTCATCCAGGCATGCGGAGGGTCAGTGTCCTCACCATGGTCATCCAGGCATGTGGAGGGTCAGTGTCCCCACCATGGTCATCCAGGCATGTGGAGGGTCAGTGTCCCCACCATGGTCATCCAGGCATGCGGAGGGTAGGTGTCCCCACCATGGTCATCCAGACCCACGGGAGGGTCAGTGTCCCCACCATGGTTATCCAGACCCACGGGAGGGTCAGTGTCCCCACCATGGTCATCCAGGCATGTGGAGGGTCAGTGTCCCCACCATGGTCATCCAGGCATGTGGAGGGTCAGTGTCCCCACCATGGTCATCCAGGCATGTGGAGGGTCAGTGTCCCCACCATGGTCATCCAGGCATGTGGAGGGTCAGTGTCCACACCATGGTCATCCAGGTATGCGGAGGGTCAGTGTCCCCACCATGGTCATCCAGGCCCACGGGAGGGTCAGTGTCCCCACCATGGTCACCCAGGTATGCGGAGAGTCAGTGTCCCCACCATGGTCATCCAGGCATGTGGAGGGTCAGTGTCCCCACCATGGTTATCCAGGTATGCGGAGGGTCAGTGTCCCCACCATGGTCATCCAGGCATGTGGAGGGTCAGTGTCCCCACCATGGTTATCCAGGTATGCGGAGGGTCAGTGTCCACACCATGGTCATCCAGGTATGCGGAGGGTCAGTGTCCCCACCATGGTCATCCAGGCCCACGGGAGGGTCAGTGTCCCCACCATGGTCACCCAGGTATGCGGAGAGTCAGTGTCCCCACCATGGTCACTTACTTGACTGACTTTATGGAGTGGAAAACCTCCAGCATTTTCTCCACTATTAGTGTTCGTAAATTATCAAATCTCTGAACGGCCTCCCGAACAAACTCCAGGACATCGGCAGCTGCGGCCTCATTACTGTCACTCAGGAATTCCATCAGCTGTAAATATTGAGGAGAGGATCATTCAGAAAGAAAAAAGGAAAAAAAAAATCACCTCCCCCTTGGTCAAACATACACACAAGAGGGTCAGCGTCCCCGCCAGGGCCATACAGGCCCACGGGAGGGTCAGCGTCCCCGCCAGGGCCATACAGGCCCACGGGAGGGTCAGCGTCCCCGCCAGGGCCATACAGGCCCACGGGAGGGTCAGCGTCCCCGCCAGGGCCATACAGGCCCACGGGAGGGTCAGCGTCCCCGCCAGGGCCATACAGGCCCACGGGAGGGTCAGCGTCCCCGCCAGGGCCATACAGGCCCACGGGAGGGTCAGCGTCCCCGCCAGGGCCATACAGGCCCACGGGAGGGTCAGCGTCCCCGCCAGGGCCATACAGGCCCACGGGAGGGTCAGCGTCCCCGCCAGGGCCATACAGGCCCACGGGAGGGTCAGCGTCCCCGCCAGGGCCATACAGGCCCACGGGAGGGTCAGCGTCCCCGCCAGGGCCATACAGGCCCACGGGAGGGTCAGCGTCCCCGCCAGGGCCAGGTCCAGTACTGAGGACTGTAAATGTGGTACCTACCACCGGGATGACATTAGCAGCCATATCCGGGAATCTGACGCTGCAGGAGTGGAGAGTGCGCACCAGGAGCTGCCGGTACTTGTCTGTGTCTTCGTGTTCTGTTACATTGTTTGTCTTTATGACTTCCTTCTTCAGGACGATCACCAGCTACAAGAAGAACGGGACAACTGTGAGACCTCTGATCCGCCATGACAGTCCAGAGACTCTCCAACAGACATAGAAGGGCCTCACCTCTTCTACATTCCTGGAGGACACCAAATCCAGAGCCAGCTGTAAAGTTTTCTTGCGAACTTCCAGATCAGGAGTGGTGAGAACCCTCAAGATGTCCATCACCAGATCCTGGGAGAAAGAGAAGAGCGGAAACTGAACCATCTGAACACCCAGCACATATATGATCACCAAACCAGACTATAAATCTGACTTCCAACTGCAGTGCGCCCAAAATACCAAGCATGTGAACTGACCTGAAGGACGCGCTCATGTGAAGGATGGTCCTTCAGTTCCACCAGACGATCCAAAACAATAAGTTTGACATTGTTGTCGCTCTCCTTAATGATCAGATCGATGTAGCACTGAGCGGCAGCCTGAGGACATGAGAAAAACGGTGACTCAACTGAGGGAGCCACAGCCGCCCAAACCCAAAAGGGAGCCACAGCCGCCCAAACCCAAAAGGGAGCCACAGCCGCCCAAACCCAAAAGGGAGCCACAGCCGCCCAAACCCAAAAGGGAGCCACAGCCGCCCAAACCCACAAGGGAGCCACAGCCGCCCAAACCCACAAGGGAGCCACAGCCGCCCAACCCAAAAGAGCCACAGCCGCCCAACCCAAAAGAGCCACAGCCGCCCAACCCAAGGGAGCCACAGCCGCCCAACCCAAGGGAGCCACAGCCGCCCAACCCAAAAGAGCCACAGCCGCCCAACCCAAAAGAGCCACAGCCGCCCAACCCAAAAGAGCCACAGCCGCCCAACCCAAAAGAGCCACAGCCGCCCAACCCAAAAGAGCCACAGCCGCCCAACCCAAAAGAGCCACAGCCGCCCAACCCAAAAGAGCCACAGCCGCCCAACCCAAGGGAGCCACAGCCGCCCAACCCAAGGGAGCCACAGCCGCCCAACCCAAGGGAGCCACAGCCGCCCAACCCAAGGGAGCCACAGCCACCCAACTCAAGGGAGCCACAGCCGCCCAACTCAAGGGAGCCACAGCCGCCCAACCCAAGGGAGCCACAGCCGCCCAACCCAAGGGAGCCACAGCCGCCCAAACCCAAGGGAGCCACAGCCGCCCAAACCCAAGAGAGCCATACCAGCCCAAACCCAAGAGAGCCACAGCAGCCCAACCAAAGAGAGCCACAGCAGCCCAACCAAAGAGAGCCACAGTCGCCCAACCAAAGAGAGCCACAGCCGCCCAACTCAAGAGAGCCACAGCCGCCCAACCCAAGAGAGCTACAGGGATTTACCTTGATAGCAGTGGGAGCGCTGGACAGAGTGACCAATGTTCCGGCTGCTTCATACTTCACAGCAGGACTGGAGGACTGGAGCAGGTTGTAGATACAGCGGATGAAGCGGGCACGCTCTGAGGGATTGGCATGACACACCTGATGGAGCAGAGACGGGTCAGTTTTGATATAAAATGATGAGGACTATGTCCACACAGCCTCGCCCGCACCACGGCTCAGACACAGAAATCAATTACCTAACACAAAATTATGTTTCTGGCCTCACCTGAAGTAACTGTTGATTGTGATGTCAGTTGTTGCTATTGACTACCTCACCGTGTACCTACACATCCCAAATATCGCCTATTCAAAGAGCAAATATTTTTTCCCTCGACCCTCCCTCTTAGATTGTAAGCTCTAATGAGCAGGGCCCTCCGATTCCCATCGTATTACATTGTAATTGTACTGTCTGCCCTCATGTTGTACAACGCTGCGCAAACTGTTGGCACTATATACTGTACAGTGGAACCTCAACTTACGAGTTTAATTCGTTCCGTGGCCGAGCTCGTAACTCAAAATGCTCGCTCGTTAAATCAATTTTCCCCATAAGAAATAATGGAAACGGCCGTAATCCGTTCCAACCCTCAAAATGGCACCTCATATTTTTCATTTTTCTTGTTATTTCATAAGGAAAAAAGCTTTTTACATAACTAATATTATATAAAAACCAAATAGAAAGAAAATATGAAGATATAATAAGGTTGTATACAATTTACTTACCTTGGAGATGATTTTTGTTTTCGCTTAATTCTCATCACTCTCTTCACTTTCACTAGTTCTTGGCCTTTTTGCCACACTTTGCTCACTTCGAGCTGAAGGCCTTTTCTTAAGAAACATGTCTAAGGAAGTCTGTTTCATTCTCCCTTTGAGAATGTTTCTGAAACGACGTAGGCACGTGTCGTTGAAAAGCTCTGTCGCACGACTCGTTGCAATTTTTTCAGGATGGTTCTTTTCAACAAAACCTGCCACCCTCTCCCACATTGCCAAAATATCCTTGAGGTCTTTTGTACTGATTATCTCCGGCTCTGTCTCCTCTCCCTCCGAAGTAGCTTCAGTTAATGCTTCTGTGTGCCGTTGCTCTTGTAACTCCTTTAACTCGTCAGTCGTAAGTTCCTCGGAGTGCTCCTCAACGAGTTCCTCGATGTCTCTTTCATCCACCTCCAGACCTATAGTCTTGCCAATGGACACGATCTCTTCCTCCACTGGCTCCTCTTCTTCCTCAATCTCAAACCCTTCAAAATCTCTTTCAGCCACATTTTCAGGCCACAGCTTCTTCCAAGCAGAGGTCAAGATCCTTTTCGTAACCCCCTGCCAGGCAATATCGATGATTTTGAGGCCTATTGCTATGTTAAAATGCTCCTTCCAAAACTCTCGAAGGGTGAGGTTTGTGTTCTCCGTCACCTCAAAGCAACGGCGAAACAGGTGCTTGGTGTAGAGTTTCTTGAAATTTGATATTACCTGTTGGTCCATTGGCTGGAGGATAGGGGTGGTGTTTGGAGGAAGGTAGAGAACCTTCACAAAATTATACTCATCAAGTATTTCTTCCTCGATCTGTGGTGGATGTGCAGGAGCATTGTCGAGGACGAGAAGGGCTCGCAGGGGCAGGTTGTTGTTCTTCAAATATTTCTTCACCGAAGGACCAAACACAAGGTTTACCCAGTCGATAAAGAACTGCCTGGTGACCCACACCTTAGGGTTTGCCCTCCACATAACATGGAGTTTCTCCTTTATTATCTTGTGTGCTTTAAAGGCTCTGGGGTTCTCCGAATGGTATACGAGTAGCGGCTTTATTTTGCAGTCGCCACTCGCATTGGCACACAGGGCGAGGGTCAACCTATCCTTCATAGGTTTGTGTCCTGGCATCCTCTTCTCCTCTTCGGTGATGTATGTTCTCCTCGGCATCTTCTTCCAGAACAGCCCTGTCTCGTCACAGTTGAAGATTTTCTGGGGGATGTATCCTTCTTCCTCGACGACGAATTCTGCGAAAGTTTTCACAAACTCCTCTGCTGCCTTTACATCAGCACTTGCTGCCTCACCATGCCTAACAACGGAGTGAATCCCCGTCCTTTTCTTAAAATTATCAAACCAGCCCCGACTGGCTTTAAAGGATTCCTCCTCCGTTGAAGTGCCTGGGGTTTGCTGTTGTAAATCTGAAAAAATACTGCGCGCCTTCTCGCAGATTATTCCCTCGGTGACGGTATCTCCGGCAAGTTGTTTTTCCGTCAGCCACACCAACAGCAGATTCTCCATCTTCTCATGCACATCTGTACGGCGCTTTGAAATAATCTTGACACCTTTGGCTGGCTTAATTTTCTTTAGGGACTCCTTCTGTTTTAAGATGGTGCAGATCGTTGACGTTGTACGGTCGTAGTGCTCGGCTAGTTCCTTTACTCGCATGCCTTGCTCATGCTTCTCGACGATTTCAAGCTTTATTTCGAGGGACATCATCCTCCTCTTCTCGGTACTCGCACTACCACTTGCTTTCTTTGGTGCCACGGTTACAACAAAGTTAGAAGTTGGGATTTCAATCACGTGTAGACAGCGAGAGAGAGAGAAAGGCTCAGAGATGGGATGCTGTGACTCGTACCCTCTGAGCTGCGCGCGCCTTGAAAATATACACTTAGAGCTGCGCGCGCCTCGAACTCGTATCTTAAAATTCTGCTCGCGCGCCGAAGCGACTGCTCGTATCTCGGAAAACTCGCACGTTAGTTCGCTCGTAGGTTGAGGTTCCACTGTATATTAATAAAGACACCGATGCAGACTGACGTTGTATGGATAAGGCATCAGGAAAAGGAAGCTGTGCTTAGATGTACTAAAGAGGGAAGGGTGCAATGTCCACACCAATCAGATTGCAACAGCCAAGTTCAAGTGCATCCCAGCAATATGATTGTTACATCCCCCAAAACCATCTGACATCGGCACTTACTCAGGGTGGACTGCTGCAGTAGGGAGGCAACTGAAGGAACGTGGATCAGTGAGAATACTCAGGGGGGGGGAAGACAAACTATTCTGCCCCAAATGGCTAAAGCGACTGTCTCTCCGAAGGTCTGTCATCATCACCATCATCCAGGCTTCACCAGACACTCATTCATACTTCACCAGCTGCAAACTTGTTCTAGATCAGTGACTACGCAGGGACACAGGGATCAGGACCACAACCTGGGACACAAACACACCAGCAACTTCCATTTCTGTGACCGGTTCCTTTTAAGCCATTGTCTAATAGACAGTGAAATGGACAATGGGCCCTGGGCTGTGCAATGAAGGGGGTTATGAGTACTGGGCTGTGCAATGAAGGAGGAATGGGCACTGGGGTGTGCAATGAAGGAGGAACGGGCACTGGGGTGTGCAATGAAGGAGGGTATGAGCACTGGGCTGTGCAATGAAGGAGGGTATGAGCACTGGGCTGTGCAATGAAGGGGGGTATGAGTACTGGGCTGTGCAATGGAGAAACGGGCACTGGGGTGTGCAATGAAGGGGGAATGAGCACTGGGCTGTGCAATGAAGGAGGGTATGAGCACTGGGCTGTACAATGAAGGGGGTACGGGCACTGGGCTGTGCAATGAAGGGGATATGGACACTGGGCTGTGCAATGAAGGGGGTACGGGCACTGGGCTGTGCAATGAAGGGGGTACGGGCACTGGGCTGTGCAATGAAGGGGGTACGGGCACTGGGCTGTGCAATGAAGGGGGTACGGGCACTGGGCTGTGCAATGAAGGGGGTACGGGCACTGGGCTGTGCAATGAAGGGGGTACGGGCACTGGGCTGTGCAATGAAGGGGGTACGAGCACGGAGCTGTGCAATGAAGGGGGTACGGGCACTGGGCTGTGCAATGAAGGGGGTACGAGCACGGAGCTGTGCAATGAAATGGGTACGAGCACGGAGCTGTGCAATGAAGGGGGTACGGGCACTGGCTGTGCAATGAAGGGGGAACGGGCACTGGGCTGTGCAATGAAGGTGGTACGAGCACTGGGCTGTGCAATGAAGGGGGGGGTACGGGCACTGGGCTGTGCAATGAAGGGGGGGGGTACGGGCACTGGACTGTGCAATGAAGGTGGTACGGGCACTGGGCTGTGCAATGAAGGTGGTACGGGCACTGGGCTGTGCAATGAAGGGGGGGGGTACGGGCACTGGGCTGTGCAATGAAGGGGGGGGGTACGGGCACTGGGCTGTGCAATGAAGGGGGTACGAGCACGGAGCTGTGCAATGAAGGGGGTACGGGCACGGAGCTGTGCAATGAAGGGGGTACGGGCACTGGGCTGTGCAATGAAGGGGGGGTACGGGCACTGGGCTGTGCAATGAAGGGGGGGTACGGGGCTGTGCAATGAAGGGGGTACGAGCACTGGGCTGTGCAATGAAGGGGGGGGGTACGGGCACTGGGCTGTGCAATGAAGGGGGTACGAGCACGGAGCTGTGCAATGAAGGGGGGGTACGGGCACTGGGCTGTGCAATGAAGGGGGGGTACGGGCACGGAGCTGTGCAATGAAGGGGGGGTACGGGCACTGGGCTGTGCAATGAAGGGGGGGTACGAGCACGGAGCTGTGCAATGAAGGGGGTATGGGTGCTGAGTGCAGGTCTGTATAACGAAGGGGCTCATTTCTCTCACACCCACCTTGTATATGAGCTCCACGATGACCAGCTGTAGGATGTCCCCGAAGGTGTGGACCTGGTCTATGCAGGTACTCAGATAGTCCAGAGCGCGGTCCTGCGGGGGGAGGAGCAGAGGCGAGGTTACAGCCCCCATTTACACAGTAAAGCAATCACTTCCTACAAGGCCCGAGCCCACCACCCGTCACCATGTTCAGTACCCAACAGGACAGCGGAACCCCCGTACAGGTCTGATGAAGAGACTCCGCTCACCAACTTAAAAAACATTTTCAGAAACAAAATTTATAAAAGGTGTAACTCCAGGTACATTGTTTCTCTTTTTAGCTCCCCCCATTCCTCCTGACCAATGAATGCTCTGGTTACAGGCGGAGTACCTGGTCGGCGTGAATCAGCATCATGAAAGCGTTCCTCTTGCAGCTGGCGTCCTTCTCATTCACCAGGAAGTCGTGGATGAGCTCCGGAGCGTCCGGGATGAGATGCTCAAAGTTTCTAGAAAAAAAACGAGGATAACCTATCAAGGATCAGAGAGATCACATGACAAGACGGGCCCCTCTAACTGCCCAGGCTGGTCACACACACAGAGAGATCACATGACAAGACGGGCCCCTCTAACTGCCTAGGGTGGTCACACACACACACAGAGAGATCACATGACAAGACGGGCCCCTCTAACTGCCTAGGCTGGTCACACACACACACACACACACACAGAGAGATCACATGACAAGACGGGCCCCTCTAACTGCCTAGGCTGGTCACACACACAGAGAGATAACATGACAAGACGGGCCCCTCTAACTGCCTAGGCTGGTCACACACACAGAGAGATAACATGACAAGACGGGCCCCTCTAACTGCCTAGGCTGGTCACACGCACACAGATATCACATGACCAAATACACAGAAATCAGCAGGAAGCCCCGCCCTGAGGGGAGGGGTCAGAGAATACTAAGATACTTTCACCTCTCACCTGTATATGGTATATCAGAACAGGAAGCCCCGCCCTGAGGGGAGGAGTAAGACCACTAGTAGATGCTCTCACGTCTCACCTGTATATGGTATATCAGAATTGTAAGCCCCACCCTGAGGGGAGGGGTCAGACACGTGTGTGTGTGTAATGAAGCCCCGCCCTGAGGGGAGGGGTCAAACACCACTAGTAGACGCCCTCACGTCTCACCTGTATATGGTATATATATCAGAACAGGAAGCTCCGCCCTGAGGGGAGGGGTCAGACACCACTAGTAGACGCTCTCACATCTCACCTGCATATATGTCAGAACAGGAAGCCCCGCCCTGAGGGGAGGGGTCAGACACCCCTAGTAGACGCCCTCACGTCTCACCTGTATATAGTATATATATCAGAACAGGAAGCCCCGCCCTGAGGGGAGGGGTCAGACACCCCTAGTAGATGCTCTCACATTTTACCTGTATATGATATATATATATATATATATATATATATCTATATCTATCTCAGAGTAGGAAGCCCCGCCCTGAGGGGAGGGGTCAGACACCACTAGTAGACGCCCTCACGTCTCATCAGTATAAATATCAGAACAGAAAGCCCCGCCCTGAGGGGAGGGGTCAGACACCACCATTAGATGCTCTCACATCTCACCTGCATATATCTCAGAACAGGAAGCCCCGCCCTGAGGGGAGGGGTCAGACACCACTAGTAGATGCCCTCATGTCTCACCTGTATATGGTATATTAGAATTGTAAGCCCCGCCCTGAGGGGAGGGGTCAGACACGTGTGTGTGTGTAATGAAGCCCCGCCCTGAGGGGAGGGGTCAAACACCACTAGTAGACGCCCTCACGTCTCACCTGTATATAGTATATATATCAGAACAGGAAGCCCCGCCCTGAGGGGAGGGGTCAGACACCACTAGTAGACGCCCCCACGTCTCACCTGTATATAGTATATATATCAGAACAGGAAGCCCCGCCCTGAGGGGAGGGGTCAGACACCACTAGTAGACGCCCCCACGTCTCACCTGTATATAGTATAGATGGCCAGCACAGCGTTCCGTCTGACGTAGCTGTGGCGGTGCTCCAGGCACGCCCGGATGGCCGGCATTAGGGGCTCCAGCAGCTCCGCTTCCTTCAACTTACACAGGAAACGCAGGGTGGAGCCGCGGATAAACTCGTTGGGGTGTTGGAGATCCTGGGGGGAGGGGTAAAACACAAAGATCTGGTAAATACATTGTACAAAGGAAAACACAGGAGGACATCCAGCATCATCTAGCTTCTCCTCCCCAGCCTGTCCCTGGCCCCGCCCCTTCCATTCATTGCATTTCAGTTATTCCAAACATGGAGGCTCAGCATCACAGGTGGGCGTTACCTATGCAAATACAGCCTGTCTAGGAACGCCCACTCCTCCTGACTGATCCCTGCCCATCAAGGCAATTTGATATTTGCATAACTCCTCCCACTGCTTGCATCAGTACTGAGATCTCTTGAGAGGAGCACTGAGGCTAGGTGCTGGGATGTTTTCAGGAAGCTATGTACAGCACCCTGCCAGCCCCTCCCACCAGCCATGATCTGCCTGCACTGTATAGAGAAGCACAGAGACCCAGTGATGAGGAGTCCATGGTGGGTCAGACACGCTCACCTTCCTGTAGGCGTCACAGACGAGGATCATCTCCTGCAGCAGTTTCCCATCTGGGGTGGTTTTGGGGACGATCTCCCAGAAGACGAGGAGGAGCTTCTTGATGGTGTGATCCTGCAGGGGGAGGACGAAGCGGATGATGGTCATCAGGAGCCCCGGGAGCTTCTCCCCATTCAGGATCATAATGATGACCTTCTTCAGGGCCTCCGTCTTGGACTTCACATCTCCCTTCTCTGTGGAGAAGCAGCAGACAAACATCACAATCTGGGGGAGATTTCCCCTCATGTCCCGTCCCAGACACACAGCAGGAAGTGGGAAGAAATCTCCTCCTAGAGAGGTGTCACCAGAACAGGTGCCCCATGGGACAATCTAACCTCTCTTCCTGTTCTGGTGACAACAGAACATTCTGGATTTCCCATCAATTTCTGTTTTGTTTCCATGACACCAGGGCAAAGAAAGAGGGCAACACTTTTTGGGGGGGGGATTTTGTAAAGCCACCCCCCATGTGACCTCTCACAGCCAATGTAATGAGAGCTGGCAGTTCTCTGACACCATGTGACCTCTCATAGCCAATGTAGTGAGAGCTGGCAGTCCTCTGACACCATGTGACCTCTCACAGCCAATGTAATGAGAGCTGGCAGTTCTCTGACACCATGTGACTTCTCGCAGCCAATACAGAAAGGCTGGCAGTCTCCAGACAGTAATACCCCTGTGGGGGGCGCTCCTCACCCAGGTCGGTCTTCAGGCTGATCTCAGACGGAGGTTCGGAGTCCATGGGGACATTGATGAGGGTGTAACAAACATTCTCTGCTGCCGTCATGACTGCCACTTCTCAGTGCCGTCCAATAGGGTTCAGTGTGAGGCCGGCTGCTGGCCCTGGAGGAGAAAAAGACCGACTGTCACTGAGGTCTCCGAGTACACTACAGGGGGCCGCCCCATCCCCCGCTACAGGGGGGGCAGGCCACCCCCATCCCCCACTAAAGGGGCCAAACCCATCCCCCTCCAACCCCCACTATAGGGGCCTAAACACCCGCCCCCCCCGTAGTCTCCGCCGGTCTCCCGCCGTTACGTGTCCACAGTCTCCCGTTACGCGCACGTAGTCTCCGCCGGTATCCGGTCACGCGCCCGTGCTCTCCCCCCTGGTATCCCGCCCGTGCTCTCCCCGCCGGTCTCCGGTCGCGCGCCCGTGCACTCCGCCGGTCTCCCGTTACGCGCCCGCAGTCTCCGCCGGTCTCCCGTTACGCGCCCGCAGTCTCCGCCGGTCTCCCGTTACGCGCCCGCAGTCTCCGCCGGTCTCCCGTTACGCGCCCGCGCTCTCCGCCGGTCTCCCGTTACGCGCCCGTGCTCTCCGCCGGTCTCCCGTTACGCGCCCGCGCTCTCCGCCGGTCTCCCGTTACGCGCCCGCGCTCTCCGCCGGTCTCCCGTTACGCGCCCGCGCTCTCCGCCGGTCTCCCGTTACGCACCCGTGCTCTCCGCCGGTCTCCCGTTACGCGCCCGTGCTCTCCGCCGGTCTCCCGTTACGCGCCCGTGCTCTCCGCCGGTCTCCCGTTACGCGCCCGTGCTCTCCGAGGGTCTCCCGTTACGCGCCCGCAGTCTCCGAGGGTCTCCCGTTACGCGCCCGCAGTCTCCGAGGGTCTCCCGTTACGCGCCCGCAGTCTCCGAGGGTCTCCCGTTACGCGCCCGCAGTCTCCGAGGGTCTCCCGTTACGCGCCCGCAGTCTCTGCCGGTCTCCCGTTACGCGCCCGCAGTCACCATTACATATGAATATTCTCCGCCACTCTCCTGTCACATGTCCTCCTCCCCCTCCTGTGATTGGACACATTCTACACCCGGACAGTCTCCTGTTACATCTGGTGTCGGTGGTCTCTAGCCCTCTCCTGTCACCGGCCTCCCCCCCCGGTGACCCAGAAACGGCTCCCAGAGGTTTCTATCCCGGAAGTAGGGTGAGACCCGGCCGGGGGGGGGGGGTGAGGAGGAAGCCGGTTGGGGGTGAAGGTGAGGGGCCTGGCTCTGTACCTGCTCCCTCCCGGTGTCGTCTCGGCTCGGTGACGTGGAAAAGCTCCGGACACATCGACTGTGCGGAACCCCGCCCACAACTGCGCCGGAACTTCCGTCCCCCTGGAACGCAGAAAGGCGGAAGTACAGACACTCTGGAACGCAAAAAGCCGGATTTGCGCGTTAGATGACCGGAAGTTGCTTAACAGCAGCAGGAAGTGATAGAAAGGCCTCCTGACCCCGCCCCAGGGAGGGTTCTGTATCGAGTGGCGCCAGTATTGGCCAACCAAAGACCAGTATTGTGAAGGGTGACACCTGATTGGTCGCTTCCGGTATAGCTCTGCCCGCTGTAAGATTCCCCTTTAGGCTCCATTCACACCTGAGCGTTGTGTAGCGCCAACCTCCAGTCCGCTCAGGGAGAACAAAATCAATGATTGTCTATGGAGATGGATCACATGTCCACTCCGAGCCGCACGAAGCCAATCGCATGGAGAGAAGAAAGGTTTTGCAGCTCTAATAAGGCAGATTGCTGCGTTTTTGAAGCTTTTATTTTTTTTCTCCATAAAATACATTGAAATGTGCAATCTGCACGTTTTGGGAGTATTTTTGCACATTTTGTTTGTGCATTTTTGGAGTGCTTTTTTGCTCGAATGAAAAAATAAATAAATGTATTAATAAATGCTAAATAAATAAAATGTAAATAAATATAAATAAAATAAATAGAGTGTGATAATAATTAACCCTTAAAATAATGAAATAAACATACTAACCCTAACAATAAATAAAATATTGATCCCCTAAACCCCCCCCCCCCCTTTATCCTAACAAAAAAAAAGTAAAAAATAATAATAACATATTAAAAGTTGATGGAAAAAGCTAAAAGCTGAAAAAAAAACAGCGACAAATGAGGAAGAAGATATTTTTCTCCGTCAGATAACGGCTGGTATTAAAAAAAAGGCAACTCTTTGGACATATTAATATTATTTAGGAGTTGAATGTATTATTATTATTATTATTATTATTTAGAATTTGAACATATTATTATTATTTAGGATTTTAATGTATTAATATTATTAGTAATATTATTATTTAGGAATTGATCATATTATTATTATTATAAAGAATTTGAAAATATTATTATTATTATTTTTATTATACAGGATTTGGACATATTAATATTATTAGTATTAATATTATTCAGGAGTTGAATTTATTATTATTATTACTATTATTTTTTAGGAACAGATCATATTATTATAAAGAATTTGAAAATATTATTAAAATTTTTTTATTATTATTATTATTATTACATAGGATTTAAACCTATTATTATTATTTTATTATACAGGATTTGGACATATTAATATTATTAGTAGTAATATTATTCAGGAGTTGAATTTATTATTATTATTACTATTATTTAGGATTTGAATGTATTAATATTATTAGTATTATTTTTTAGGAATTGATCATATTATTATAAAGAATTTGAAAATATTATTAAAAATTTTTTATTATTATTATTATTATTACATAGGATTTAAACCTATTATTATTATTTTATTATACAGGATTTGGACATATTAATATTATTAGTATCAATATTATTCCGGAGTTGAATTTATTATTATTATTACTATTATTTAGGATTTGAATGTATTAATATTATTAGTATTATTTTTTAGGAATTGATCATATTATTATAAAGAATTTGAAAATATTATTAAAATTTTATTATTATTATTATTATTACATAGGATTTAAACCTATTATTATTATTTTATTATACAGGATTTGGACATATTAATATTATTAGTATCAATATTATTCAGGAGTTGAATTTATTATTATTATTACTATTATTTAGGATTTGAATGTATTAATATTATTAGTATTATTTTTTAGGAATTGATCATATTATTATAAAGAATTTGAAAATATTATTAAAATTTTATTATTATTATTATTACATAGGATTTAAACCTATTATTATTATTTTATTATACAGGATTTGGACATATTAATATTATTAGTATCAATATTATTCAGGAGTTGAATTTATTATTATTATTACTATTATTTAGGATTTGAATGTATTAATATTATTAGTATTATTTTTTAGGAATTGATCATATTATTATAAAGAATTTGAAAATATTATTAAAATTTTATTATTATTATTATTACATAGGATTTAAACCTATTATTATTATTTTATTATACAGGATTTGGACATATTAATATTATTAGTATCAATATTATTCAGGAGTTGAATTTATTATTATTATTACTATTATTTAGGATTTGAATGTATTAATATTATTAGTATTATTTTTTAGGAATTGATCATATTATTATAAAGAATTTGAAAATATTATTAAAATTTTATTATTATTATTATTACATAGGATTTAAACCTATTATTATTATTTTATTATACAGGATTTGGACATATTAATATTATTAGTATCAATATTATTCAGGAGTTGAATTTATTATTATTATTACTATTATTTAGGATTTGAATGTATTAATATTATTAGTATTATTTTTTAGGAATTGATCATATTATTATAAAGAATTTGAAAATATTATTAAAATTTTTTTATTATTATTATTATTACATAGGATTTAAACCTATTATTATTATTTTATTATACAGGATTTGGACATATTAATATTATTAGTATCAATATTATTCAGGAGTTGAATTTATTATTATTATTACTATTATTTAGGATTTGAATGTATTAATATTATTAGTATTATTTTTTAGGAATTGATCATATTATTATAAAGAATTTGAAAATATTATTAAAATTTTTTTATTATTATTATTATTATTATTACATAGGATTTAAACTTATTATTATTATTTTATTATACAGGATTTGGACATATTAATATTATTAGTATCAATATTATTCAGGAGTTGAATTTATTATTATTATTACTATTATTTAGGATTTGAATGTATTAATATTATTAGTATTATTTTTTAGGAATTGATCATATTATTATAAAGAATTTGAAAATATTATTAAAATTTTTTTATTATTATTATTATTATTATTACATAGGATTTAAACCTATTATTATTATTTTATTATACAGGATTTGGACATATTAATATTATTAGTATCAATATTATTCAGGAGTTGAATTTATTATTATTATTACTATTATTTAGGATTTGAATGTATTAATATTATTAGTATTATTTTTTAGGAATTGATCATATTATTATAAAGAATTTGAAAATATTATTAAAATGTTATTATTATTATTATTACATAGGATTTAAACCTATTATTATTATTTTATTATACAGGATTTGGACATATTAATATTATTAGTATCAATATTATTCAGGAGTTGAATTTATTATTATTATTACTATTATTTAGGATTTGAATGTATTAATATTATTAGTATTATTTTTTAGGAATTGATCATATTATTATAAAGAATTTGAAAATATTATTAAAATTTTTTTATTATTATTATTATTATTATTACATAGGATTTAAACCTTATTATTATTATTTTATTATACAGGATTTGGACATATTAATATTATTAGTATCAATATTATTCAGGAGTTGAATTTATTATTATTATTACTATTATTTAGGATTTGAATGTATTAATATTATTAGTATTATTTTTTAGGAATTGATCATATTATTATAAAGAATTTGAAAATATTATTAAAATTTTTTTATTATTATTATTATTATTATTACATAGGATTTAAACCTATTATTATTATTTTATTATACAGGATTTGGACATATTAATATTATTAGTATCAATATTATTCAGGAGTTGAATTTATTATTATTATTACTATTATTTAGGATTTGAATGTATTAATATTATTAGTATTATTTTTTAGGAATTGATCATATTATTATAAAGAATTTGAAAATATTATTAAAATGTTTTTATTATTATTATTATTATTACATAGGATTTAAACCTATTATTATTATTTTATTATACAGGATTTGGACATATTAATATTATTAGTATCAATATTATTCAGGAG
>NW_028321535.1:0-15254 GCF_062004578.1 Staurois parvus | reverse complement strand
ATCCTTTCTTCCCGTCCTTCCTTCCCTTTGCTTCCTTTCATTCCTTCCATACTGAACTTTTCTCCCCATCCTTCCATCCTTTTCTTCCTATCCTTCCCTTCAATCCCATCCCTACCCTTCTTCCTTCCATTCTTCCTTCATCCCTTCCCTTCTTATCTCCATTTCATCCTTTCCTTTCTTCTTCTCTCCCTCATTCCTTGCTTCATTTCCTCCCATCCTTTGCTTCCTTGCTTTCCTTCCCGCTTCCCTCCCCTCCTTTCTCTCCACCCCTTCCTGATTTCCTCCCCTCCCTTCAATTTCTTTCCTTCATATCTTCTTCCTTCCTTCCTTTCTTCACTTCATACTATTCCTTCCCTCTTTTCACTTTCCTTTCTTTTCTTTTCCTTTTTCTTCCCTTTTTCTCCTTCTTACTTCCCTCTTTTTCTTCCTTTACTTTATTCCTATCCTCTCTCCCCAGGAGGGGCAGGAAGGAAAGAAGGAAGGGAAAGGAAAGAAAGGGTAGGGAAGAGAAGAAAAGGAAAGGGGAGAGACGGAGGGAAGGGAAGGAAGGAAAGTAGGAAGTTAGTGAGGGAAGGAAATTGAGGTATGGAAATAAGAAAGGAAGGAAGGGGAGGTAGGGAAGAAGGAAGGAGTGAAAGAAAAGAAGTAAGGCAGGGAAGTAGGGAATGCATGAAGGAAAAGAGGAAGGAGGGAAGAAAAGAGGAAGGAAGGGGAGGAATGAAGGAAGTAGGAAAAAAGCAAGGAAGAAAGTAAAGGGAAGGGAAAGAAAGAAGGAAGGAAAGAGGGGAAGGGAAGTGGGGGGAGGGAAGAAAGGGAAGGATGAGAGGAAGAAAGGAAGGAAGAAAGGAATGGGGAAGGAAGGAGGATAGAAATCTATGGAAGGGAGGAAGAAAGGAAGAAAGGAAGAAATTAAGGAAGGAAGGTAAAGAAAGGACAGGAAGGAAATGAAAGGAAAGAAAGAAGAATGGAAAGGAAGGGGAGGGAAGGAAGAAGGGAATGCAGAATGGAAAGAAGGGGCGAAAAGGGAGGAGAAGGGGAAGAAGGAAAGTAAAGAAAGAATAAAATGAAGGGAGAAGAATAAGGGATGGTAGGAAGGCAAGGAAAGCAGGAAGGAAAGGAGGAAAGGAAAGGGAAGGAAGGGCGGTTGGGAGGGAAGAAAGGAAAGAAGGGAAAAAGAGGGGAGAAAATGGAAGGAAGGAATGAGGGAAAGAACAATGGAAGAATAGAAGGAAATGGAGATGGGGAGTGGTGAAGGAAAGAAAGAACAGAGGTAGGATTGTAGGGATGGAAGTGAAGCGAAAGAAGAACTGAAGGGAATGAAGGGAGGGAGGGAAGAAAGGAAAGAAGGGAAAAAGAGGGGAGGAAATGGAAGGAAGGAAGGAATGAGAGAATGAGAGAAAGAAAAGATAGGATAGGAAAGGGAGGAAGGAAGAAAAGGAAGGGCATGGAAGGAATGAAGGAGAGGAAGAAAGGAAAGTAAGGATGGAAGGGTGGGAAGGAGGGAAGGGATGAAGGAAAAAGGGGAGGGAGGAAATAAAAAAAAGGAAAGGAAAGGGGCGGGAAAAATTGAAGCAAAGGAGGAGAAGGGGAAGACGGAAAGGAAAAGGAAAGTAACAATAAAAGGAAGGGAGAGGAATAAGGGATGGAAGGAAAGGGAAGGAAGTGAGGGAATGAAGTGAAGAAAGGAAGGAAGGGAAGGAAGGAAGGAGGGGAGGAATGAAGGAAGGAGGAAGGAAAAAAGCAAAGAAGAAAGAAAGGGAAGGGAAAGAAAGAAGGAAGGAAAGAGGGGAAGGGCAGAGAAGGGAAGTGGAGGGAGGGACGGATGGGAGGAAGAAGAGGAAGAAAGGAAGAAAGAATGGAATGGGGAAGGAAGGAGGATAGAATCAATAGAAGGAAGGGAAGGGAAGGGAAGAAAGAAGAAATGAAGGAAGGAAAAGAAAGGAAAGAAAGGAAATTAAAGAAAAGAAAGAATGGAAAGCAAGGAAGAAGGAAGGATGAGAGGAAGAAAAGAAAGGAAAGAAGGGTAGAAATAGAAGGAAGGAGAAGGGGAAGAAGGAAAGTGAAGAGAATAAAAAGGAAGGGCGAAGAATAAGGGATGGTAGGAAAGGGAAGGGGAAGGAGAGAATCCCAGAAGGAACGCAGGAAGGAAGGCAGAGAAAGCAGAAAAGAAGGAAGGGAAAGGAATGAAACGGTGGGGAAGTTTGGAGGGAAAGAAAGGAAGGAAGGAAGTAAGGGAAGAAGAAGCGAGTGGAAGGGAAGCAGGCAAGAATGTAGGGAAGGAAGGAAAGGAGGGGAGGAAATGAAAGGAAGGAGAACAAGGATGGAATTGAAGGTAGGAAGAAAGAATAGATAGGATAGGAAAGGGTGGAATGGAGAAAAAGAATGAAGGAAGAAAGGGAAGGAAGGAGAGAACGTAAGAAGGAAGAATGGGGGGAAGGGAAAGGAAAAGAAAGGCATGGAAGCAATGAAGGAAGGAGGGAGGAAAGAAGGAAAGAAGGAAAGGATGAAAGTGTGGGATGAAGGATGAAGGGGAGGAAGGAAAGGAAGGAACGATGGAAGGAAGGAAGGAGGATTTCTCCCTATGTAGGGAGGTTAGGAAGAAATGAAGTGTAGGAAAGGGGACAATCTTGATATAATGATTGCTACACCTGGCTAGATGCACGGCCATGAATCTGAAATTACACATTACAAAGACTTTTTGCAGCGGCAGGAGATCCTTGTCCGTCTTTCAGAAAGTCGCCAAACCTTGCTTTTCTTAGCCACGCTTCCCAAAATGCTGCTAGCAGGCCAAGGTCTTACTGAAACTGTGCTAATCCGTCTTGATGTTGATACGTTGCTAGATACGTCAGCTAAAGCTGGCCATGTTTTATGGTGTGCTTTCTACATCTACATCTCAGGCACAAACGGTCATCTTTGTACCCTCCAAACAACCATGCTGGATATAGTAGCTCATGATCAAACTCTATATATGTATGATCTCTAGGAAGACCCTTGAAATGCCTCCCTTCCTTCCACTGTTCCTTCCTCTTTGCGTGACCCCCAGTTTCCGATCAAGAAGCGGATGGTGCTATAGGACGAGTCCCACAAAGTTTGAATGATGTTAAAGATGCTCCCCAATCCCAAATCATGAGCGTTCTTTAGAACTGCAGAACCTTCATCTCTGAGAAGGCTTACAAACAGTACAGCAAATCCAGACCAGCCCCAGCTCGAGTCTATGAAACGTGTCAGAGAGGCCATTTACAATCAGTTGAGGTTACAATGAATTTAAGAAAGGAAAGCTGAAGAAAAGATCTTGACACTTCCAAGCTTGACACATGCAGTTGTTTAGAATATGACATGGCTCATTTAGAATAGAATTACTTGCTGTGCAATGATTGCAGATTGTATTTATTATGATTGAACCAGTGACCAAAGATTGCTTGTCTTCTGGGAGCATGGGTTAAAATCCTTGAATTAATCTGAAAGTTTTAAATTGGAAAATGTAGTGGTTTGCACACTGCTCCTATTTCTGGTGAGGATAAGATGATAAGATAAGATGATAAGAACAGTTTCCTGGACTACATGAACAATTGAGGACTGTCATACAATTTTGAGAAGCTTTCCTCCCCGAATCAAGGTTAAAGCAGTACTACATGAAAATCCTGATATAATCATTGCTTCACATGACCATCTGATGCAGAGCAATGTGGAGTATGTCGTTTTTGAGGAAGCAGAAAGACTTTTGCTGAGCTGCTGCAGGGGATCCTTACTTGTCTTCCAGAAAATAGCCACACCTTTTTATCTCAGTCACTCAGTTTTTCCCAGGATGCTGTTAGAATTTGCCCGTGCAGGATTTACTGATAATGTGCGGATTAGAGTTTTAGACGGATTAGTCTGGATTTTGATTACAAAGCTCAGTGATCAGTTAAAGCTGGCATGTTTAATGTGAGGGCAGAAGGTAAACCTGCTGTGCTTCTACATCTTATTACGCTGCATTATGAATCCTTTGCTTTATGATTTCCTTTCTTTTCCATCCTTCCGTCCTTCCTTCATTCCCTTCCTTCCATACATTTCTTTCTTTCTTCCTCTTCTTCCTCCCATCCTTCCCTTTCTTCCCTCCTTCCACTTCCCTCGTCACTCCCCTCCCTCCTTCCTTCCCTTTCTTCCTTCTTTCCTTTCCTCTTTTTCTCCCTTTCCTATTTTTCCTATCCTTCCTTCCCTTCCTTTCTTTCTTCGCTCCCGTTCCAGCCTTCCTTCCTTTTTTTTTCTCATCCTTACTTTCCCTCTCCTTCCTTTTCTCCTTCTTTTCTTCCTTTCCTTCCCTTCCTTCATCCCAATCCTCCCTCCTTTCCTTCCTTCACTTCCCTCCCCTCCCTTTCTCCAGAACCTTCCATCCTACCATCCTTTCCTTCCGTCCATACCTCTTTCCTAACCTACTACTTTTTTCTTCCCTTTTCTTCCTTTCCCCTCTTTCCTTCCTTCTTTCCCTTCCTTCCCTTACTTGCAACCTTGATTCCTTCCCTTCTTATCCTTCCTATCCTTTTTCCCTCCGTCCCTCCCTCTCATTCTTTCCTTCCCTTCCTATCATTCTTTTCATCCTTACCTTCCCTCTTTTCCTTCCCTCCTTCTTTTCTTCCTTTTTTTTCCCTTCCATCCCAAACCTCCCTCCTTTTCTTCCTTTCCTTCCCTTCCATCCCAATCCTTCCTCCTTTCCTTCCTTCACCCCCTCCCCTTCTCCATTTCCTTCCATTCATCCTTCTTATCCCCTTCCATCCTTTCCCTACCTTGATTTCTTCCCAGCCTTTTCTTCCTTCCATACATTTCTATCCTTCTTCCCTCCCCACTCCTTTCTTCCCTCCTTCCACTTCGCTCTTCACTCCACTCCCTTTCTTTCTTCCTTCCTTCCCTCCCCTTCCCCTCCCTTCCCTCCCACCTTCTTTTCTTCCCTCCTTCCGTCCTCCTTTCCTCCCTCCACCCCCGCCTCAATTTCCTTCTTTCATTAATTTCCTACTCCCCTCCTTACCTCCCTTCCTTCCTTCCTTTTTTTTTCCTTCCTTCCTTCATTCTTTCCTTCCTTTCCTCCCCTCCAGTCCCTCCCCTACTCTCCTTCATTCATTCCCTTACTTCTCTACCTTCCTTCTTTCACTTCCTTCCTTCCTTCCTTCCTTCCTTCCTTCCTTCCTTCCTTCTTTTCTTCCTTCTTTCCTTTCCTTTCCTTACTTTTCATCCTTCCCTCCCGTTCCTTCCTTTTCTTCCTTTCATTCTTTTCATCCTTATTTTCCCTTCCCTTCCTTCCCTCCTTCCTTCTTTTCTTCCTTCCCTTCCCTTCCATCCCAATCCTCCCATCCTTTGATTTTATCCTTGCTTTCCTTCCTCCTTCACTCCCCTCCCTTCCTCCCCTTTTTCCCTGCTTTCCTCCCCTATCTTCATTTCTTTCTTTCATATCTTTTCTTCCTTCCTTCCTTCACTTCTTACTCTATTCCTTCTCTCCCCATCCATCCCTTTCTTCCCTCCCATCACTTCCTTTTCCTTCCCTTCCCCTCTTTTCTTCCTTCTTTCCCTTCCTTTCCTTCTTAACTCCAATTCCTTTTTTTCGTCTCTCCTTTTCCTTCTTTCTTTCCTTCATTTCCTCCTCCCCTTCCCTCCCCTAACTCTGCTTCATTCATTTCCTTACTTCTCTACCTTTCTTTCTTTCTCTTCCCTCACTCACTCACTCCCTTCTACTCCCTTTCTTCCTTCCCTCATTCCTTCCTCCTTTCCTTTTTCCATTCCCTCCCCTCATCTCCTTAATTCATTCCCTACTTCCCTCCTCTCTTTCCTTCCTTCCTTCTTCCCTTCAATCCTTCCTTCCCTTCCTTTTTCCCTCCCTCCCTCCCTCCCTCCCTCCCTCCCTCCCTCTCTCCCTCCCTCCCGTTCTTCCCTTCCCTTCTTATCATTCTTTTCCTTCTTCCCTTCTTTCCCCTACCTTCCCTCCTTCTTTTCTTCTTTTCCTTCCCTTCCCTTCCATCCCAAACCTACCTCATTTTCTTCCTTTCCTTCCCTTCCATCCCAATCCTTCCTCCTTTCCTTCCTTCACCCCCCTCTCCCCTTCTCCATTTCCTTACATTCTTCCTTTTTCCATCCTTTCCTTTCCCTTCCTTTCTGCTTCCCTTTCTCTCATTCCTTCCTTTATTTCTTCACATCCTTTCCCTTCCTTCAATACATTTCTATCTTCCTTCCCTCCTCCCTCCCCCTTCCTTCCTTCCTCCTTTCCTCCCTCCATTCCCTCCCCTCATTTCCTTTCTTCATTTATTCCCTACTTCCCTACCTCCCTTCTTTCCTTTTTTCTTCTCCCCTTTCTTCCCTTTCTTCCTTTCATTATTTTTATCCTCACCTTCCCTCTCCTTCCTTTTCTTTTTCTTTTCTTCCTTTCCATCCCTCCCTTCCATCCCAATCCACCCTCCTTTTCCTTTCTTCACCCCCCTCCCCTTCTCCATTTCCTCCCATCCTTTCTTTCCGTCCCTCCCTCTTTCCTTTCCTACTACTTTCTTCCTCCCATCCTTCCCTTTCTTCTCTCCCTCCACTTCCCTTTTCTTCCCTTCCCCTTTTTCCTTCTGTCTTTCTTTTCCTTCCCATACTTGCAACCTTTCATCCTTTCCTTCCTCCCTCCTTCATACCTTCCATTCCTTCCTTTCTTCCTTTTTTCCTACCTTCCTTCATTCCCTCCCAACTTCTTTCCTTCCTTTCCTCCTTCCATTCCCTTCATTCATTGATTTACTTCCCTACCGTCCTTCTTTCTCTTCCCTCCTTCACTCCCCAACACTCCTTTTTACATTCCATTCCCTTCCCTCATCTCCTTCATTCATTCCCTACTTCCCTTCTTTCCTTCCTTCCCTTTCTTCCTTCATTCCTTTTCATTTTTCCTCCCTTTCCTATCCTATCCTTCTTTCCCTTTCTTTCTTTCTTTCTTTCTTTCTTTCTTTCTTTCCTTCCTTCCTTCCCTTCCTTTTATTCTTTCCATCCTTACCTCCCCCCTTCCTTCCCTCCTTCGTTTCTTCCTTTCCTTCCCTTCCCTTCCATCCCAATCCTCCCTCTTTTCGCCCCCCTTCTCCTTTTCCTCCCATCCTTTCCTTCCGTCCCTCCCTCTTTCCTATCCCCCTACTTTCTTCCTTCCTTTTTTCCTCTTCTTTCTCACATCCTTCCCTTTCTTCCCTCCCTTCACTTCCCTTCCCCTCTTTCCTTCCTTCTTTCTTTCCCTTCCTTCCCTTACTTGCAACCTTTCTTCCTTTCAATCCCTCCTTCTTTCTTTCCATTCCTTCCTTTCTTCCCTCCCCTACTCTCCTTCATTCATTCCCTTACTTCTCTACCTTCATTCCTTCCTCCCTCAATTCCTTCTTCTTTCTTTCTTTCTTTCTTTCTTTCTTTCTTTCTTTACTTACTTCCTTTCTTCCTTCTCTGCTTCCCTCCCGTTTCTTCCTTCCCTTCCTTTCATTCTTTTCATCTTTACCTTCCCTCCCCTTCCTTCCCTTCTTCTATTCTTCCTTTCCTTTCCTTTCCTTCCCTTCCCTTCCATCCTAATCCTCCCCCCTTTCCTCCCCTTCTCCATTTCCTTCCATTCTTCCTTCTTATATCCCTTCCATCCTTTACCTTCCTTTCTTCTTCCCTCATTCCTTCCTTCATTTCCTCCCATCCTTTCCTTCCTTCCTTGCTTTCCTTCCTGCTTAACTCCCCTCCTTTCCTGATTTCGTCCTCTCTCTTCATTTCTTTCCTTCCTCCATCCCCTTCCTTCCTTTGTGCCTTTTTCCCTTCCCTCCTTTCCTTTCTCTACCCTTTCCTTACCCTTTCTTTGCTTTTCCTTTCCTTTCTTTCCTTCCTACCCTTCCTTCCTTTCTCTCCATACATTTCTATCCCTCCCTCCTCTACTTTTTTAATTCCCTCCTTTTTCTTACTTTTCTCCCTATATTCACTCCCTTGCACTCCTTTCCTTCTTCCCTTTCCTCCCTTCCTACATTTCCTATTCTATCCTTTCTTCCCGTCCTTCCTTCCCTTTGCTTCCTTTCATTCCTTCCATACTGAACTTTTCTCCCCATCCTTCCATCCTTTTCTTCCTATCCTTCCCTTCCATCCCATCCCTACCCTTCTTCCTTCCATTCTTCCTTCATCCCTTCCCTTCTTATCTCCATTTCATCCTTTCCTTTCTTCTTCTCTCCCTCATTCCTTGCTTCATTTCCTCCCATCCTTTGCTTCCTTGCTTTCCTTCCCGCTTCCCTCCCCTCCTTTCTCTCCACCCCTTCCTGATTTCCTCCCCTCCCTTCAATTTCTTTCCTTCATATCTTCTTCCTTCCTTCCTTTCTTCACTTCATACTATTCCTTCCCTCTTTTCACTTTCCTTTCTTTTCTTTTCCTTTTTCTTCCCCTTTTCTCCTTCTTCCTTCCCTCTTTTTCTTCCTTTACTTTATTCCTATCCTCTCTCCCCAGGAGGGGCAGGAAGGAAAGAAGGAAGGGAAAGGAAAGAAAGGGTAGGGAAGAGAAGAAAAGGAAAGGGGAGAGACGGAGGGAAGGGAAGGAAGGAAAGTAGGAAGTTAGTGAGGGAAGGAAAGGGAGGTATGGAAATAAGAAAGGAAGGAAGGGGAGGTAGGGAAGAACGAAGGAGTGAAAGAAAAGAAGTAAGGCAGGGAAGTAGGGAATGCATGAAGGAAAAGAGGAAGGAGGGAAGAAAAGAGGAAGGAAGGGGAGGAATGAAGGAAGTAGGAAAAAAGCAAGGAAGAAAGTAAAGGGAAGGGAAAGAAAGAAGGAAGGAAAGAGGGGAAGGGAAGTGGGGGGAGGGAAGAAAGGGAAGGATGAGAGGAAGAAAGGAAGGAAGAAAGGAATGGGGAAGGAAGGAGGATAGAAATCTATGGAAGGGAGGAAGAAGGGAAGAAATTAAGGAAGGAAGGTAAAGAAAGGACAGGAAGGAAATGAAAGGAAAGAAAGAAGAATGGAAAGGAAGGGGAGGGAAGGAAGAAGGGAATGCAGAATGGAAAGAAGGGGCGAAAAGGGAGGAGAAGGGGAAGAAGGAAAGTAAAGAAAGAATAAAATGAAGGGAGAAGAATAAGGGATGGTAGGAAGGCAAGGAAAGCAGGAAGGAAAGGAGGAAAGGAAAGGGAAGGGAAGGAAGGGCGGGAGGGAGGGAAGAAAGGAAAGAAGGGAAAAAGAGGGGAGAAAATGGAAGGAAGGAATGAGGGAAAGAACAAGGATGGAAGAATAGAAGGAAATGGAGATGGGGAGTGGTGAAGGAAAGAAAGAACAGAGGTAGGATTGTAGGGATGGAAGTGAAGCGAAAGAAGAACTGAAGGGAATGAAGGGAGGGAGGGAAGAAAGGAAAGAAGGGAAAAAGAGGGGAGGAAATGGAAGGAAGGAAGGAATGAGAGAAAGAAAAGATAGGATAGGAAAGGGAGGAAGGAAGAAAAGGAAGGGCATGGAAGGAATGAAGGAGAGGAAGAAAGGAAAGTAAGGATGGAAGGGTGGGAAGGAGGGAAGGGATGAAGGAAAAAGGGGAGGGAGGAAATAAAAAAAAGGAAAGGAAAGGGGCGGGAAAAATTGAAGCAAAGGAGGAGAAGGGGAAGACGGAAAGGAAAAGGAAAGTAACAATAAAAGGAAGGGAGAGGAATAAGGGATGGAAGGAAAGGGAAGGAAGTGAGGGAATGAAGTGAAGAAAGGAAGGAAGGGAAGGAAGGAAGGAGGGAAGGAATGAAGGAAGGAGGAAGGAAAAAAGCAAAGAAGAAAGAAAGGGAAGGGAAAGAAAGAAGGAAGGAAAGAGGGGAAGTGGAGGGAGGGACGGATGGGAGGAAGAAGAGGAAGAAAGGAAGAAAGAATGGAATGGGGAAGGAAGGAGGATAGAATCAATAGAAGGAAGGGAAGGGAAGGGAAGAAAGAAGAAATGAAGGAAGGAAAAGAAAGGAAAGAAAGGAAATTAAAGAAAAGAAAGAATGGAAAGCAAGGAAGAAGGAAGGATGAGAGGAAGAAAAGAAAGGAAAGAAGGGTTGAAATGGAAGGAAGGAGAAGGGGAAGAAGGAAAGTGAAGAGAATAAAAAGGAAGGGCGAAGAATAAGGGATGGTAGGAAAGGGAAGGGGAAGGAGAGAATCCCAGAAGGAACGCAGGAAGGAAGGCAGAGAAAGCAGAAAAGAAGGAAGGGAAAGGAATGAAACGGTGGGGAAGTTTGGAGGGAAAGAAAGGAAGGAAGGAAGTAAGGGAAGAAGAAGCGAGTGGAAGGGAAGCAGGCAAGAATGTAGGGAAGGAAGGAAAGGAGGGGAGGAAATGAAAGGAAGGAGAACAAGGATGGAATTGAAGGTAGGAAGAAAGAATAGATAGGATAGGAAAGGGTGGAATGGAGAAAAAGAATGAAGGAAGAAAGGGAAGGAAGGAGAGAACGTAAGAAGGAAGAATGGGGGGAAGGGAAAGGAAAAGAAAGGCATGGAAGCAATGAAGGAAGGAGGGAGGAAAGAAGGAAAGAAGGAAAGGATGAAAGTGTGGGATGAAGGATGAAGGGGAGGAAGGAAAGGAAGGAACGATGGAAGGAAGGAAGGAGGATTTCTCCCTATGTAGGGAGGTTAGGAAGAAATGAAGTGTAGGAAAGGGGACAATCTTGATATAATGATTGCTACACCTGGCTAGATGCACGGCCATGAATCTGAAATTACACATTACAAAGACTTTTTGCAGCGGCAGGAGATCCTTGTCCGTCTTTCAGAAAGTCGCCAAACCTTGCTTTTCTTAGCCACGCTTCCCAAAATGCTGCTAGCAGGCCAAGGTCTTACTGAAACTGTGCTAATCCGTCTTGATGTTGATACGTTGCTAGATACGTCAGCTAAAGCTGGCCATGTTTTATGTTGTGCTTTCTACATCTACATCTCAGGCACAAACGGTCATCTTTGTACCCTCCAAACAACCATGCTGGATATAGTAGCTCATGATCAAACTCTATATATGTATGATCTCTAGGAAGACCCTTGAAATGCCTCCCTTCCTTCCACTGTTCCTTCCTCTTTGCGTGACCCCCAGTTTCCGATCAAGAAGCGGATGGTGCTATAGGACGAGTCCCACAAAGTTTGAATGATGTTAAAGATGCTCCCCAATCCCAAATCATGAGCGTTCTTTAGAACTGCAGAACCTTCATCTCTGAGAAGGCTTACAAACAGTACAGCAAATCCAGACCAGCCCCAGCTCGAGTCTATGAAACGTGTCAGAGAGGCCATTTACAATCAGTTGAGGTTACAATGAATTTAAGAAAGGAAAGCTGAAGAAAAGATCTTGACACTTCCAAGCTTGACACATGCAGTTGTTTAGAATATGACATGGCTCATTTAGAATAGAATTACTTGCTGTACAATGATTGCAGATTGTATTTATTATGATTGAACCAGTGACCAAAGATTGCTTGTCTTCTGGGAGCATGGGTTAAAATCCTTGAATTAATCTGAAAGTTTTAAATTGGAAAATGTAGTGGTTTGCACACTGCTCCTATTTCTGGTGAGGATAAGATGATAAGATAAGATGATAAGAACAGTTTCCTGGACTACATGAACAATTGAGGACTGTCATACAATTTTGAGGAGCTTTCCTCCCCGAATCAAGGTTAAAGCAGTACTACATGAAAATCCTGATATAATCATTGCTTCACATGACCATCTGATGCAGAGCAATGTGGAGTATGTCGTTTTTGAGGAAGCAGAAAGACTTTTGCTGAGCTGCTGCAGGGGATCCTTACTTGTCTTCCAGAAAATAGCCACACCTTTTTATCTCAGTCACTCAGTTTTTCCCAGGATGCTGTTAGAATTTGCCCGTGCAGGATTTACTGATAATGTGCGGATTAGAGTTTTAGACGGATTAGTCTGGATTTTGATTACAAAGCTCAGTGATCAGTTAAAGCTGGCATGTTTAATGTGAGGGCAGAAGGTAAACCTGCTGTGCTTCTACATCTTATTACGCTGCCTTATGAATCCTTTCCTTTATGATTTCCTTTCTCTTTCCATCCTTCCGTCCTTCCTTCATTCCCTTCCTTCCATACATTTCTTTCTTTCTTCCTCTTCTTCCTCCCATCCTTCCCTTTCTTCCCTCCTTCCACTTCCCTCGTCACTCCCCTCCCTTCCTTCCTTCCCTTTCTTCCTTCTTTCTTTCCTCTTTTTCTCCCTTTCCTATTTTTCCTATCCTTCCTTCCCTTCCTTTCTTTCTTCGCTCCCGTTCCAGCCTTCCCTTCCTTTTTTTTCTCATCCTTACTTTCCCTCTCCTTCCTTTCTCCTTCTTTTCTTCCTTTCCTTCCCTTCCCTTCATCCCAATCCTCCCTCCTTTCCTTCCTTCACTTCCCTCCCCTCCCTTTCTCCAGAACCTTCCATCCTACCATCCTTTCCTTCCGTCCATACCTCTTTCCTAACCTACTACTTTTTTTCTTCCCTTTTCTTCCTTTCCCCTCTTTCCTTCCTTCTTTCCTTCCTTCCCTTACTTGCAACCTTGATTCCTTCCCTTCTTATCCTTCCTATCCTTTTTCCCTCCGTCCCTCCCTCTCATTCTTTCCTTCCCTTCCTATCATTCTTTTCATCCTTACCTTCCCTCTTTTTCCTTCCCTCCTTCTTTTCTTCCTTTTTTTTCCCTTCCATCCCAAACCTCCCTCCTTTTCTTCCTTTCCTTCCCTTCCATCCCAATCCTTCCTCCTTTCCTTCCTTCACCCCCTCCCCTTCTCCATTCTTCCATTCATCCTTCTTATCCCCTTCCATCCTTTCCCTACCTTGATTTCTTCCCAGCCTTTCTTCCTTCCATACATTTCTATCCTTCTTCCCTCCCCACTCCTTTCTTCCCTCCTTCCACTTCGCTCTTCACTCCACTCCCTTTCTTTCTTCCTTCCTTCCCTCCCCTTCCCCTCCCTTCCCTCCCACCTTCTTTTCTTCCCTCCTTCCGTCCTCCTTTCCTCCCTCCACCCCCCGCCTCAATTTCCTTCTTTCATTAATTTCCTACTCCCCTCCTTACCTCCCTTCCTTCCTTCCTTTTTTTTTCCTTCCTTCCTTCATTCTTTCCTTCCTTTCCTCCCCTCCAGTCCCTCCCCTACTCTCCTTCATTCATCCCTTACTTCTCTACCTTCCTTCTTTCACTTCCTTCCTTCCTTCCTTCCTTCCTTCCTTCCTTCCTTCCTTCTTTTCTTCCTTCTTTCCTTTCCTTTCCTTACTTTTCATCCTTCCCTCCCGTTCCTTCCTTTTCTTCCTTTCATTCTTTTCATCCTTATTTTCCCTTCCCTTCCTTCCCTCCTTCCTTCTTTTCTTTCCTTCCCTTCCCTTCCATCCCAATCCTCCCATCCTTTGATTTTATCCTTGCTTTCCTTCCTCCTTCACTCCCCTCCCTTCCTCCCTTTTTCCCTGCTTTCCTCCCTATCTTCATTTCTTTCTTTCATATCTTTTCTTCCTTCCTTCCTTCACTTCTTACTCTATTCCTTCTCTCCCCATCCATCCCTTTCTTCCCTCCCATCACTTCCTTTTCCTTCCCTTCCCCTCTTTCTTCCTTCTTTCCCTTCCTTTCCTTCTTAACTCCAATTCCTTTTTTCGTCTCTCCTTTTCCTTCTTTCTTTCCTTCATTTCCTCCCTCCCCTTCCCTCCCCTAACTCTGCTTCATTCATTTCCTTACTTCTCTACCTTTCTTTCTTTCTCTTCCTCACTCACTCACTCCCTTCTACTCCCTTTCTTCCTTCCCTCATTCCTTCCTCCTTTCCTTTTTCCATTCCCTCCCCTCATCTCCTTAATTCATTCCCTACTTCCCTCCTCTCTTTCCTTCCTTCCTTCTTCCCTCATCCTTCCTTCCCTTCCTTTTTCCCTACCTCCTCCCCCTCCCTCCCTCCCTCTCTCCCTCCCTCCCGTTCTTCCTTCCCCCTTCTTATCATTCTTTTCCTTCTCCCTTCTTTCCCCTACCTTCCCTCCTTCTTTTCTTCTTTTCCTTCCCTTCCCTTCCATCCCAACCCTACCTCATTCTTCCTTTCCTTCCCTTCCCATCCCAATCCTTCCTCCTTTCCTTCCTTCACCCCCTCTCCCCTTCTCCATTTCCTTACATTCTTCCTTTTTCCATCCTTTCCTTTCCCTTCCTTTCTGCTTCCCTTTCTCTCATTCCTTCCTTTATTTCTTCACATCCTTTCCCTTCCTTCAATACATTTCTATCTTCCTTCCCTCCTCCCTCCCCCTTCCTTCCTTCCTCCTTTCCTCCCTCCATTCCCTCCCCTCATTTCCTTTCTTCATTTATTCCCTACTTCCCTACCTCCCTTCTTTCCTTTTTTCTTCTCCCCTTTCTTCCCTTTCTTCCTTTCATTATTTTTATCCTCACCTTCCCTCTCCTTCCTTTTCTTTTTCTTTTCTTCCTTTCCATCCCTCCCTTCCATCCCAATCCACCCTCCTTTTCCTTTCTTCACCCCCCTCCCCTTCTCCATTTCCTCCCATCCTTTCTTTCCGTCCCTCCCTCTTTCCTTTCCTACTACTTTCTTCCTCCCATCCTTCCCTTTCTTCTCTCCCTCCACTTCCCTTTTCTTCCCTTCCCCTTTTTCCTTCTGTCTTTCTTTTCCTTCCCATACTTGCAACCTTTCATCCTTTCCTTCCTCCCTCCTTCATACCTTCCATTCCTTCCTTTCTTCCTTTTTTCCTACCTTCCTTCATTCCCTCCCAACTTCTTTCCTTCCTTTCCTCCTTCCATTCCCTTCATTCATTGATTTACTTCCCTACCGTCCTTCTTTCTCTTCCCTCCTTCACTCCCCAACACTCCTTTTTCCATTCCATTCCCTTCCCTCATCTCCTTCATTCATTCCCTACTTCCCTTCTTTCCTTCCTTCCCTTTCTTCCTTCATTCCTTTTCATTTTTCCTCCCTTTCCTATCCTATCCTTCTTTCCCTTTCTTTCTTTCTTTCTTTCTTTCTTTCTTTCTTTCCTTCCTTCCTTCCCTTCCTTTTATTCTTTCCATCCTTACCTCCCCCCTTCCTTCCCTCCTTCGTTTCTTCCTTTCCTTCCCTTCCCTTCCATCCCAATCCTCCCTCTTTTCGCCCCCCTTCTCCTTTTCCTCCCATCCTTTCCTTCCGTCCCTCCCTCTTTCCTATCCCCCTACTTTCTTCCTTCCTTTTTTCCTCTTCTTTCTCACATCCTTCCCTTTCTTCCCTCCCTTCACTTCCCTTCCCCTCTTTCCTTCCTTCTTTCTTTCCCTTCCTTCCCTTACTTGCAACCTTTCTTCCTTTCAATCCCTCCTTCTTTCTTTCCATTCCTTCCTTTCTTCCCTCCCCTACTCTCCTTCATTCATTCCC
>NW_028321534.1:0-36785 GCF_062004578.1 Staurois parvus | reverse complement strand
GTTAGAAGAGGATCATTTAAAGGTCAACAGTGCCTTCAGGAGGAGCGTCTGGGCATACAAATCGCTGAACACACCTAAGGCTTGGTTCACACCGATGTCACGCGGGGTTTCCCACATAGCAATCGCACCGCATTCATGTGGTCTGCTAAGGTTGTCAAGTTAGACACCCCAAAAACAGGTCGCAGAAAGCGCTGCGTTTACCCATGAATACCCATGCGGGCCGATTCCAGTGCGGCCAACAAAAAGGCGCCTGCACCTTTTTCGCACGGATGCGGTTCGATTTGAGCCATACAAAATGATGGGCTCAATTCGCACCGCACAGAATCGCTTGTGATTTTCTCAGCAATGCAGTGTGATTCATGTGCGAATCACATGCGGCGTAACAGTGTGAACCGCGGCCAAACGTTTAGCACTTGAGCATTCGTTCCAATAGCCAGAATAAAGTATTAATCCCAGCCAATGAGAGGAATGAACGCCTTAACGCTTGATGGCGCCTAAACGCGTTTGCAAAATGGGGTTTTAGGTGTTTTTTCATTTTTTTTAAGTTGGTTTTTCCTCCCCTAGAGCAAAGGCATCCAGGGGTGGTAAAATAAAAAGTCCTGTGTGCACAAGGCCTTGGGCCCCATTCACACTTCGTGATTTGGAGTCGTAGGCAGAATCGCTACAATTCTGCCCTCGATTCAGAATCGCGTGTCAGGCGCGTGCCACGTATTTGGGTGCCATTATCCTTTAACCACCTCCCGTCCGGCTGCTGTATATAAACGGCCGGACGGTGGCACTGCAGGGTCCGGTGGCCGTCTATAAACAACCTCCCCGCACCCTGCTTGTGCGCGCTCCCTGGGAGCGCGCAGCACCGCGATCCGGTGCCCGCTGTGTCCTCCTCTGTACGAGGTTCCGATCATGTGAGCACTGATTGGCCAATCAGTGATCACATGCAAAGTAGTAAGCAAGATGTCACTTCTGATATCATTGCTTACTACGTGTGAAATCTGTGAATGATCACAGAGATCACATGGTACAGGGCTATTCACAAAAGCCTTGTACCATGTGACAAGCTGTGACCAATCACAGCTCACTCAGTACTTCTCAATGAGTGCAAGAATGCAGCCAGAGAGAAAGAGAAATGATTGCTTTTACATCCTATATGGGTGTAAAAGCAATCAGTGTAAAAAAAAAAAAAAAATCTTCATCACCCCCCATAAGTAGTACACTGTCACCATGGTGACACTGTACTGCTAGGGTGACAGTATGTAAAAAATAAAATAAAAAATAATATAAAAAAATAAAATAAAAATGTAAAAAAAAAGTTTAAAAATTATAATTTTTGCTTATAAACTAATTTGGATTTTTTTTTTTACTAAAAAGATAACGGAATAAATTTTGGCTAAGATTTATGATGAAATATTTATTTGCAAAATTTTATAAAAAAAACACTTTTTTTCAAAATTTTTGGACATTTCATTTACATAGCAAAAAAAATACATATCCCAGTGGTGAATAAATACCACCAAAATAAAGCTTTATCTATCTAAAAAAAAATGGTAAAAAATTCATTTGGGTACAGTGTTGCATGACCGCGCAATTGTCATTCAAAGTGTGATAGCGCTAAAAGCTGAAAATTGCCCTGGTCAGGAAGGGGGGGGGGGGGGGAAAGTGTCCGGACTGGAAGTGGGTGAAAGTGTCCGGACTGGAAGGGGGGGAAAGTGTCCGGACTGGAAGTGAGTGAAAGTGTCCGGACTGGAAGTGGGTGAAAGTGTCCGGACTGGAAGTGGGTGAAAGTGTCCGGACTGGAAGTGGGTGAAAGTGTCCGGACTGGAAGTGGGTGAAAGTGTCCGGACTGGAAGTGGGTGAAAGTGTCCGGTCTGGAAGGGGGGAAAGTGTCCGGACTGGAAGTGGGTGAAAGTGTCCGGACTGGAAGTGGATGAAAGTGTCCGGACTGGAAGGGGGGGAAAGTGTCCGGTCTGGAAGGGGGGGAAAGTGTCCGGACTGGAAGGGGGGGAAAGTGTCCGGACTGGAAGGGGGGGAAAGTGTCCGGACTGGAAGGGGGTGAAAGTGTCCGGACTGGAAGTGGGTGAAAGTGTCCGGACTGGAAGGGGGGGAAAGTGTCCGGTCTGGAAGGGGGGGAAAGTGTCCGGACTGGAAGTGGGTGAAAGTGTCCGGACTGGAAGGGGGTGAAAGTGTCCGGACTGGAAGTGGGTGAAAGTGTCCGGTCTGGAAGGGGGGGAAAGTGTCCGGTCTGGAAGGGGGGGAAAGTGTCTGGACTGGAAGGGGGGGAAAGTGTCCGGTCTGGAAGTGGTTAACCTCTTTGCGCCGGCCGCACACAAATGTCCGGCGTCTGGACCTTGACACCGAGCGGCCACACATTTGCGTGCAATTAAGAAAAACATATTTGCTGAGAGCGCACGCCCTGCGCGCTCCCAGCACACATGTCCGGTACTCACGGAATCTCCTTTTTCGTTCGGGACCTTTCCTGATCATGTGACCACCATGAAGGCAAATCACGTCAGTCACATGACCTCAAAACCCCGCCCCACTTCCCTGCTTCTGAAACTCTTAAAGGGCCGGGAGGCGCCGGCTCCAAGGGATTAATGGTACCTCAAACGCGATGTGACTCTGCTGCGAGTGTCGCTTGGCTCTTGAGGCGAAATGCGAGTTTAGGATTGTTGCCCAAAGCTGCAGGAGCTTCGTTTGGGTGACAAGCGCACCTAGGGGGCAGCCCCTTTGAAGTGAATGGGCTGTGCTATGCGCGGCACGCCAAATCGTGTGATAATTGTGCAACATAAATCACCAGAGGAAATGCTTGTTCCCGTTACGAGATACGTGAACACGGCCGTATTGTGATTGCGTGTAGACAACACGTTTACTTTACACAGCACTACCATCCACACCATGTGCCGGTCTGAGCCGTAGGCGGGGTCAGCGAAGGGCAGAAGAGGCTTTGCTAGGCTCTCCACCATTGCTGCGTTCAGCATGTGCTCAGTGTAGGAGGCCAAGTCCTCGAGTACCTGAAATTCCACTATTCGTCTGCCAAGCTGCGTAGGCTCGGAAAATTGCATCTGCTGGAATTTAGCTGAATGTATCCCACACACATACACGTGAACCGCCACAACACGTCCTCCCCCGACCTTCTGAACGCCGTTCCCCGGGATAATTAGTGACACAATGGCGGGATTTTCCCTTGCTTTCTGATTGACGGGACTTGTAAACGCCTCATCGCTCTTCATAATCTGCCCTTATTAGAGAACGAGGCTCCCACTTCAATCCTCTTCACGCCAAACAGACTTCAGAAACTTTCTCAGTGTTACTATTCTAGTCATCCCGAGAGACTTCAAGTGTTTGGAACAATGGAGGTCCATCTCTCCCAGCCAAGGATAGTAGAGCGTTCCTTCGTGTACCAAGCGAAGAGCCGAAGCTGGCAGACAATGGGCTGCTCTTCACCTTTAAATGTGACCCCGCACACAGCGCTCCCGGGACCTCGTCTGGCTGTGACTGCCGGCACTGTAATTTCCTGAAGAGCCGGCCAGGATATTTATATGTGAGCGTGTCTCGCCCTGGGTCTGATGACAAGAGATTTGGAAATTAAACTCGCTTTTTATATGCTTATTAAAAGGCTATAAATAGATGCAGCCTCTAGTTTTATGACATCATTGCACTCTGAACATTGGCAGTTCCCAGAATCCTCTGCACGGACTTATATCTGCATGAACCTCTCTTGGCTAAATTCCGTTCTTCTTTAGGGCCCGTTCTTCAGTCTGTACCTTCGCTTTAGGACCTGTTCTTCAGTCTGTACCTTCGCTTTAGGACCTGTTCTTCAGTCTGTACCTTTGCTTTAGGACCCGTTCTTCAGTCTGTACCTTCGCTTTTGGACCTGTTCTTCAGTCTGTACCTTTGCTTTAGGACCCGTTCTTCAGTCTGTACCTTCGCTTTTGGACCTGTTCTTCAGTCTGTACCTTCGCTTTTGGACCTGTTCTTCAGTCTGTACCTTTGCTTTAGGACCCGTTCTTCAGTCTGTACCTTCGCTTTTGGACCTGTTCTTCAGTCTGTACCTTTGCTTTAGGACCCGTTCTTCAGTCTGTACCTTCGCTTTTGGACCTGTTCTTCAGTCTGTACCTTCGCTTTTGGACCTGTTCTTCAGTCTGTACCTTTGCTTTAGGACCCGTTCTTCAGTCTGTACCTTCGCTTTTGGACCTGTTCTTCAGTCTGTACCTTTGCTTTAGGACCTGTTCTTCAGTCTACCTTCAATTTAGGACCTGCTCTTCAGTCTACCTTCACTTTAGGACCTGTTCTTCAGTCTGTACCTTCGCTTTAGGGCCCGTTCTTCAGTCGGTACCTTTGCTTTAGGACCTGTTCTTCAGTCTGTACCTTCGCTTTGGGACCTGTTCTTCAGTCTGTACCTTCGCTTTGGGACCTGTTCTTCAGTCTGTACCTTCACTTTAGGACCTGCTCTTCAGTCTACCTTCACTTTAGGACCTGTTCTTCAGTCTGTACCTTCGCTTTAGGGCCCGTTCTTCAGTCGGTACCTTTGCTTTAGGACCTGTTCTTCAGTCTGTACCTTCGCTTTGGGACCCGTTCTTCAGTCGGTACCTTTGCTTTAGGACCTGTTCTTCAGTCTGTACCTTCGCTTTGGGACCTGTTCTTCAGTCTGTACCTTCGCTTTGGGACCTGTTCTTCAGTCTGTACCTTCACTTTAGGACCTGCACTTCAGTCTACCTTCACTTTAGGACCTGCTCTTCAGTCTACCTTCACTTTAGGACCTGCTCTTCAGTCTACCTTCACTTTAGGACCTGCTCTTCAGTCTGCCTTCACTTTAGGACCTGTTCTTCAGTCTGCCTTTGCTTTCGGACCTGCTCTTCAGTCTGCCTTCGCTTTCGGACCTGATCTTCAGTCTGCCTTCGCTTTCGGACCTGCTCTTCAGTCTGCCTTCGCTTTCGGACCTGCTCTTCAGTCTGTACCTTCACTTTAGGATCCGTTCTTCAGTCTGCCTTCCCTTTAGGATCCGTTCTTCAGTCTGCCTTCCCTTTAGGATCCGTTCTTCAGTCTGTGCCTTCGCTTTAGGGCCCGTTCTTCAGTCTGTGCCTTCGCTTTAGGGCCCGTTCTTCAGTCTGTGCCTTCGCTTTAGGGCCCGTTCTTCAGTCTGTGCCTTCGCTTTAGGGCCCGTTCTTCAGTCTGTGCCTTTGCTTTAGGGCCCGTTCTTCAGTCTGTGCCTTCGCTTTAGGGCCCGTTCTTCAGTCTGTGCCTTTGCTTTAGGGCCCGTTCTTCAGTCTGTGCCTTCGCTTTAGGGCCCGTTCTTCAGTCTGTGCCTTCGCTTTAGGGCCCGTTCTTCAGTCTGTGCCTTCGCTTTAGGGCCCGTTCTTCAGTCTGTGCCTTCGCTTTAGGGCCCGTTCTTCAGTCTGTGCCTTCGCTTTAGGGCCCGTTCTTCAGTCTGTGCCTTCGCTTTAGGGCCCGTTCTTCAGTCTGTGCCTTCGCTTTAGGGCCCGTTCTTCAGTCTGTGCCTTCGCTTTAGGGCCCGTTCTTCAGTCTGTGCCTTCGCTTTAGGGCCCGTTCTTCAGTCTGTGCCTTCGCTTTAGGGCCCGTTCTTCAGTCTGTGCCTTCGCTTTAGGGCCCGTTCTTCAGTCTGTGCCTTCGCTTTAGGGCCCGTTCTTCAGTCTGTGCCTTCGCTTTAGGGCCCGTTCTTCAGTCTGTGCCTTCGCTTTAGGGCCCGTTCTTCAGTCTGTGCCTTCGCTTTAGGGCCCGTTCTTCAGTCTGTGCCTTCGCTTTAGGGCCCGTTCTTCAGTCTGTGCCTTCGCTTTAGGGCCCGTTCTTCAGTCTGTGCCTTCGCTTTAGGGCCCGTTCTTCAGTCTGTGCCTTCGCTTTAGGGCCCGTTCTTCAGTCTGTGCCTTTGCTTTAGGGGCCCGTTTTTCAGTCTGTACCTTCGCTTTAGGGGCCCGTTTTTCAGTCTGTACCTTCGCTTTAGGGCCCGTTCTTCAGTCTGTACCTTCGCTTTGGGACTCATTCTTTGTTGATGATTTCGCACCAGAAGTATGTTGGTGGTTAATAGGTGCTAAAAATACACCCCCCCAAAAGGGAAAAAGTTAAACTGAAATGACAACAAAATATGTTTTGGGGGAAAAAAAGTAAAAAAAACCTGAAAGCATTGTAATGTTTGTCTTGTGTTCCCACTTCTGCTTCCCAACAAAGGTAGCCACCAGGAAAAGGGAAGGACAAAGTATATATGTGTGTAAGTGTAATATATATATATATATCTCCCCCAAATATGTATGTGTGGCATAATGCCGATCAGAATGTTTGTACCCGGCTTTTTCTTGGGTTCATTTAGGGACTCGAGTCTCACTGCTTTATCATAATCATGCTTTGCTACAAAATTGAGGCCTGCTGGTTGTAGAAATTATCCTGGACTGGCCTACAGATTTTGTTTTTGCCAGTGTCCAATCTTCCTGTAGGAGGCAGTATAACCTGAAGGTCAGTGACTTCCTGTGTTCCTCAGTGAACTCCAAAAAAAAAAGTGAGTACAATTCAATTTTATACATCTTTGGAATACCTTTCAAATACGCTACAAGTACAGAGAAATAACTATTGATGTGTCAGAAGTGGTGTGCTCTGGACTTTGCCTTTGTCATGACAACATTGTGTGTTATTGGCTCTGATTTCCAAAGCACATGTTGGCTGCTCTGTCATCTTCATTACTTAATTGCAAAGAACATCCCTTTCCCTGTGTCCTCTCTCCTCATCTCCATAACCTCTTTATCATCATAACTCCTCCTCATCTCCATAACCCCTCCTCATCTCCGTAACCCCTCCTCATCACCAGAACCTCTCTTCCTCAACTCTTTTTATCTCCATAACATGTCCATAACCCCAACTTCTCATCTCCATAACATCTTATCTCCTTAACCTCTCCTCCTCATCTCCATGACCTCCTCTTCATCTCCTCTCTTTATCTCCACAACCCCTTCTCCTCTTCATCTCCTCTCTTTATCTCCACAACCCCTTCTCCTTATTTCCATAGCATCTTCTCTCCTTATCTTCATGACATCATCTCTCCTGATCTCCATAACATCTTCTCTCCTGATCTCCATAACATCTTCTCTGCTGATCTCCATGACCTCTCCTCACCTAGTCTCCTTATCTCCATAACCTCCACTCCTCTCATCTCCCTGTCTCCATAATATCTCCTCCTCTCCTTTCCTCTCCCTATCTCCATAACCCCTACTTCTTATCTCCATAACTTCTCATCACAAAACATCTCTTCTCATCTCCTTAACCCCTTCTCATCTCCATAACCCTTTCTCATCTCCATAACCCCTTCTCATCTCCTTATCTCCTTCTCATCTCCTTATCTCCATAACCTTTTCTCCTTCTCTCCATAACCCCTTCTCCCTATCTCCATAACCCTTTCTCCCTATCCCTTTCTCCCTATCTCCATAACCCTTTCTCCCTATCTCCATAACCCTTTCTCCCTATCTCCATGACCTCTTCTCCTCCTCATCTCCATGACCTCTTCTCCTCCTCATCTCCATGACCTCTTCTCCTCCTCATCTCCATGACCTCTTCTCCTCCTCATCTCCATGACCTCTTCTCCTCCTCATCTCCATGACCTCTTCTCCTCCTCATCTCCATGACCTCTTCTCCTCCTCATCTCCATGACCTCTTCTCCTCCTCATCTCCATGACCTCTTCTCCTCCTCATCTCCATGACCTCTTCTCCTCCTCATCTCCATGACCTCTTCTCCTCCTCATCTCCATGACCTCTTCTCCTCCTCATCTCCATGACCTCTTCTCCATGACCTCTTCTCCTCCTCATCTCCATGACCTCTTCTCCTGCTCCTCTCCATGACCTCTTCTCCTGCTCCTCTCCATGACCTCTTCTCCTGCTCCTCTCCATGACCTCTTCTCCTCCTCCTCTCCATGACCTCTTCTCCTCCTCCTCTCCATGACCTCTTCTCCTCCTCCTCTCCATGACCTCTTCTCCTGCTCCTCTCCATGACCTCTTCTCCTCCTCCTCTCCATGACCTCTTCTCCTGCTCCTCTCCATGACCTCTTCTCCTGCTCCTCTCCATGACCTCTTCTCCTGCTCCTCTCCATGACCTCTTCTCCTGCTCCTCTCCATGACCTCTTCTCCTGCTCCTCTCCATGACCTCTTCTCCTGCTCCTCTCCATGACCTCTTCTCCTCCTCCTCTCCATGACCTCTTCTCCTCCTCCTCTCCATGACCTCTTCTCCTCCTCCTCTCCATGACCTCTTCTCCTCCTCCTCTCCATGACCTCTTCTCCTCCTCCTCTCCATAACCCTCCTTATCTCCATGACCTCTTCTCCTCCTCTCCATCACCCCTTCCTCTCATCTCTCCATAAACCCTCCTCATCTCCCTAACACTTCCTTCTCATCTCCATAACCCCTCCTTACCTCCATAACCTCTAGTCCCCATTTCCCCTCCTTATCTCCACATCCCCTCCTTATCTCCAGAACCCTTTCTCCTCATCTCCAGAAACTTTTCTCCTCATCTCCAGAAACCTTTCTCCTCATCTCCATATCGCTATAATCCTTACTCATCTCTTCAACTTCTCATCTCCATAACCTCTCCTCATTTCCCCTCATCTTCATAACTTCTCCTTATCTTCACAACCTTTTAGTTCTCATCTCCATAACCCCGCCCCCCTTGCCTTTAGAACCCCCCTCTCCTCTTCTCCATAACCTCTCCTTATTTATAGAACCCCTCCTCCTCATCTGTTGTTCTTATCTTCATAAACTCTCCTTATCTCTATAACCCCTCCTCCTAGTTTTTTAACCCCTCCTCCTAGTTTTTTAACCCCTCCTCCTCATCAACGTGACCCCTCTTCATCAACGTGACCCCTCTTCATCAATATGACCCCTCTTCATCAATATGACCCCTCTTCATCAATATGACCCCTCTTCATCAATATGACCCCTCTTCATCAATATGACCCCTCTTCATCAATATGACCCCTCTCCATCAATATGACCCCTCTCCATCAACATGACTCCTCTCCATCAACATGACCTCTCTCCTCATCACCGTGACCCCTCGCTTCATCAACGTGACCCCTCGCTTCATCAACGTGACCCCTCGCTTCATCACCGTGACCCCTCGCTTCATCACCGTGACCCCTCGCTTCATCACCGTGACCCCTCGCTTCATCACCGTGACCCCTCGCTTCATCACCGTGACCCCTCGCTTCATCACCGTGACCCCTCGCTTCATCACCGTGACCCCTCGCTTCATCACCGTGACCCCTCGCTTCATCACCGTGACCCCTCGCTTCATCACCGTGACCCCCTCCTCATCTCAACCCCTGGCCAGAGCCAGTGGCACAGTAATTTATCAAACCACAGGCGGGATCAGCGGGTGTTTATAAAACAAATATAACGGCACTTTCAATCACAGATTTAACAGACCCTTGCGGGAGCAGAATGGTGGAGTCCATTGTTGGGCTTTACATCCACATTGGTTCCAGCTGAGCTCTGTTTGGAAAGTCCAGTGCACTGAGTGTTGTTGCTGACCATGTGCCCCTCCCCCCCCTCCTTTATGGGCGCCGCTCCATGAACGGCCTCGTGTGCTGTTGTCGCACAAATACTGATGAAGGCTTTCTGCTGTGGCGTCCCGAGAAGCAATATATTTTATTTAAGAAGCCTGCGCTCTCTACAACCAATTCCAGTCGCTTTTGCAACTTCATTATCGGCATTATACAATTTTATGTAAATGTTAAGCAGAAATGATTAATGCCGTGCCACCGCTAACACCAACGTATGCACCTTCCAAAGTGAAATTAGAAAATAAATCCCTTTCCTGGTAAATCTATTCAGAAGCCATCAGAGCAGAAAAGCAGATGCTTACACAGCAGTCTCCTGGCCAAAGGAGCTCGTCATTTAACTTCCCTTCCGCTTATCTCGCTTCATTCCTTATCTCCCAAATGCACAAACCGCGTTCCTTCTTCCCAGCGCTCCGCAGCCGCTGTGGAAATCCTCTGTGTTCCTCATGTGGCTTCTGTGGCAGGGGACCAGATAGGCCGGGCAGTACAATAGGCATGGCTTCCGCTAATAGACGCGCCTTGTGCTCAGGACTGAATGGCCGCGCTGGATGTGTGCAGAAACGCAAAAAAGGCAGATTAGCTGCTGCCGGCTTCTGAATTCAGGGCGATAGGATTTTGTGGGCGACGCTTGTTTGAATGTCTTACGGAGCCCCTTATCTTGTCAGGTTGTTGGATAGAAAAGAATCTGTCAGGGTGGACCGGGCCTGGTGGAAATCAGGATCACAGCGGGACCTCTGCGATTTATGCAGCATGGCTGACATGGATTGTTTAGGGTGGTTTTTAGGTTTAGTATTTATAGAACATTTTACATATTATGGTTTGATGTTTACCACTGCAGCCTGCGAGTCGTGAGCTCTGTGCGGCTCTCTAGGTCTTGGTTTATACTTGCCTCAAAATGTGGCATTAACACCTTCCAGTCCGGACACTTTCACCCCCTTCCAGTCCGGACACTTTCACCCCCTTCCAGTCCGGACACTTTCACCCCCTTCCAGTCCGGACACTTTCACCCCCTTCCAGTCCGGACACTTTCACCCCCTTCCAGTCCGGACACTTTCACCCCCTTCCAGTCCGGACACTTTCCCCCGCTTCCAGTCCGGACACTTTCCCCCCCTTCCAGTCCGGACACTTTCCCCCCCTTCCAGTCCGGACACTTTCCCCCGCTTCCAGTCCGGACACTTTCACCCCCTTCCAGTCCGGACACTTTCACCCCCTTCCAGTCCGGACACTTTCACCCCCTTCCAGTCCGGACACTTTCCCCCCCTTCCAGTCCGGACACTTCCCCCCTTCCAGTCCAGACACTTTCCCCCCCTTCCAGTCCGGACACTTTCCCCCCCTTCCAGTCCGGACGCTTTCCCCCCCTTCCAGTCCAGACACTTTCACCCCCTTCCAGTCCGGACACTTTCACCCCCTTCCAGTCCGGACACTTTCCCCCCCTTCCAGTCCGGACACTTTCCCCCCCTTCCAGTCCGGACACTTTCCCCCCCTTCCGGTCCGGACACTTTCCCCCCCTTCCGGTCCGGACGCTTTCCCCCGCTTCCAGTCCGGACGCTTTCCTCCCCCCTTCCAGTCCGGACGCTTCCCCCCCCCTTCCAGTCCGCACGCTTTCCCCCCCCTTCCAGTCCGCACGCTTTCCCCCCCCTTCCAGTCCGCACGCTTTCCCCCCCCTTCCAGTCCGCACGCTTTCCCCCCCCTTCCAGTCCGCACGCTTTCCCCCCCCTTCCAGTCCGCACGCTTTCCCCCCCCTTCCAGTCCGCACGCTTTCCCCCCCCTTCCAGTCCGCACGCTTTCCCCCCCCTTCCAGTCCGCACGCTTTCCCCCCCCTTCCAGTCCGCACGCTTTCCCCCCCCTTCCAGTCCGGACGCTTTCCCCCCCCTTCCAGTCCGGACGCTTTCCCCCCCCCTTCCAGTCCGGACGCTTTCCCCCCCCTTCCAGTCCGGACGCTTTCCCCCCCCCTTCCAGTCCGGACGCTTTCCCCCCCCTTCCAGTCCGGATGCTTTCCCCCCCCCTTCCAGTCCGGACGCTTCCCCCCCCCCCCCTTCCAGTCCGGACGCTTTCCCCCCCCCCTTCCAGTCCGGACGCTTCCCCCCCCCCCCTTCCAGTCCGGACGCTTTCCCCCCCCCTTCCAGTCCGGACGCTTCCCCCCCCCCCCCTTCCAGTCCGGACGCTTTCCCCCCCCCTTCCAGTCCGGACGCTTTCACCCCCCTTCCAGTCCGGACACTCTCACCCCCCCCTTCCAGTCCAGGGCAATTTTCACCTTTCAGCGCTATCACACTTTGAATGACAATTGCGCGGTCATGCAACACTGTACCCATATGAATTTTTTACCATTTTGAAGCTTTATTTTGGTGGTATTTATTCACCGCTGGGACTTTTATTTTTTTTGCTATGTAAATGAAAATGTCCAAAAAATGTTGAAAAAAAGGTTTTCTTATAAAATTGTGTAAATAAATCTTTCATCATAAATCTTGGCCAAAATGTATTCCGTTATCTTTTTAGTAAAAAAAAAAAAAAATAAGCCAAATTAGTTTATAACCAAAAATTATAATTTTTAAACTTTTTTTCCTTTTTTTTTAATATTTTTTTTTTTTATATTTTTTTTTTTATATATTTTTTTTTTTTTTACATACTGTCACTCTAGCAGTACAGTGTCACCATGGTGACACTGTACTACTTGTGGGGGAGTGATAAAGATTTTTTTTTTTTTCTTTTTAACAGTGATTGCTTTTACACCCATATAGGATGTAAAAGCAATCATTTCTCTTTCTCTCTGTCTGCATTCCTGCAGCCATTGAGAACTACTAGTGAGCTGTGATTGGTCACAGCTTGTCACATGGTACAAGGCTGTTGTGAATAGTCTTGTACCATGTGACCTCTGTGATCATTCACAGATTTCACACGTAGTAAGCAATGATGTCACAAGTGACATCTTGCTTACTACTTTGTATGTGATCACTGATTGGCCAATCAGTGATCACATGATCGGGACCTCGTACATAGGTCCCGTCCGACGATCGGTGTTTCACTGTGTCTGGAGGACACAGTGGGCACCGGATCGCGGTGCTGCGCGCTTCCATGGAGCGGGCACAGCTAAAAATGGCGGGTGCCATTTATGAATGGCAACCCGCCCCTGGAGTGCCACTGCCCTGCCGTTTATAAACAGGCAAACTGCAAGTGGTTAAAGCACTCAAAGATTCCGTCACTAATCAAAATGGTCTTCTTACAGTCCTGTTCACACGTTGTCTCGGCTTTATATCACAAAACTAATATGTAAAAAAACACTATAACAGAAATGCTAAATGTGAATTCTCAAACCTAAACGCACAACGCAATCCAAAAAAACCCAAAACGTTATCCTCAAGTAAACGTGTGAAGTCACTCAGAATTGTAAGTCAAATAATAAAGTCACTTCAATCAATAAAGTGTCCAAAAATCCAGCTGGTCACTTTCCTTGGTGCTGAGCCCCTCCACTGCCTCGCAAACAATAAAAATGACCTCAAAGGAAAAAGAAACACTACATATGTATTCCCTTACATCACCAAAATTGATCAAAACTCACAAAAATGTGTAAACTTCAAAAATTAGTGCCAAAAACGTGAATGCTGTGCACAGTGAAGATTGGTGCGTCACACAGCATTCACGTTTTTGGCACTAATTTTTGAAGTTTACACATTTTTGTGAGTTTTGATCAATTTTGGTGATGTAAGGTAATACACTATGTAGTGTTTCTTTTTCCTTTGAGGTAATTTTTATCGTTTGCGAGGCAGTGGAGGGGCTCAGCACCAAGGAAAGTGACCAGCTGGATTTTTGGCCACTTTATTGATTGAAGTGACTTTATTATTTGACTTACAATTCTGAGTGACTTCACACGTTTACTTGAGGATAACGTTTTGGGTTTTTTTGGATTGCGTTGTGCGTTTAGGTTTTGGAATTGAGGTTTAGAATTTCTGTTATAGTGTTTTTTTACATATTAGTTTTGTGATATAACTATTTGCACTTTCAAGGGTGAGAGTGATTTCTCTAGTATGTGAAGGGTTATATTACTTCTTGTGGAAGGTGACACCGTAATTTTTATATATATATATTTGTCTTGGCTTGGCTTTGGCTTGGCTTCGCTTCAAAAATGATGCCTCCTGTCACTTTCTTGACGCTTCAAAGTGTCTTCAGAGCTTCCATAGAAGTCTATGACACCGCTTGCTTACAGCACCTGCTTTTATTCAGAGTTAGCTTTGCTTTGTTTTGACCGTATTGCAAGTATGAGATTTCCCAGCATGCACTGGGAAACCAACAAGCGAACCTAAAAGACGCCATCAGCAGTCACCTCTGGTTCCTGTGTCTGGTGCAGACATCACATGTGGTGTACAGTGTTGAGCAGCAGGAACGTGAGTGGGAAAAGGACTGGAGTGGAGCAACGAACTGATGGCACATGTGGTGTGCAACATGAGATTACTATAGTATAAGTTGAGTGGGGACGGAAGAGAGAGGACTGAGTGGCAGAGGATCAGCAGAACTGAGGGACCATGAATGAGAAGCTACCAATGTCACATGTGTGGTGCACAGCATAAGAGCATTATAGCGGGAGGTGAGCGGGGATCAAAGAGAGAGGAGGATCAGCAAACCAAAGGATCAGCAGAGCTGAGGGTTACTACTGAGCGGGGGATCAGCAGAGCTGAGGGTTACTGAGCAGGGGATCAGCAGATCTGAGGGTTACTACTGAGCGGGGGATCAGCAGAGCTGAGTGTTACTACTGAGCGGGGGATCAGCAGAGCTGAGGGTTACTACTGAGCGGGGGATCAGCAGAGCTGAGGGTTACTACTGAGCGGGGGATCAGCAGAGCTGAGGGTTACTACTGAGCGGGGGATCAGCAGAGCTGAGGGTTACTACTGAGCGGGGGATCAGCAGAGCTGAGGGTTACTACTGAGCGGGGGATCAGCAGAGCTGAGGGTTACTACTGAGCGGGGGATCAGCAGAGCTGGGGGTTACTACTGAGCGGGGGATCAGCAGAGCTGGGGGTTACTACTGAGCGGGGGATCAGCAGTGCTGGGGGTTACTACTGAGCGGGGGATCAGCAGTGCTGGGGGTTACTACTGAGCGGGGGATCAGCAGTGCTGGGGGTTACTACTGAGCGGGGGATCAGCAGAGCTGGGGGTTACTACTGAGCGGGGGATCAGCAGAGCTGGGGGTCATTCACATTCCATGGTGATTGTATGAAGATGTTGGTTCTACCTCACATTCCATGGTGATTGGATGAAGATGTTGGTTCTACCTCACATTCCATGGTGATTGTATGAAGATGTTGGTTCTACCTCACATTCCATGGTGAGTGGATGAAGATGTTGGTTCTACCTGTGTAGATGTTGGGTTATCTTCTTGACACTTTTTAGAGTTGAAAAAATGGCTTAGAGAAGATACGAAACGTCATCAACCTTACAGAGCTAGTCCAGTTGAATGTGACCATCTACTACTAGATATACCATGACCTAGAGAAAAGAGACGCTGCATTTCTGGCAGGATCGGCTGGTATTTTCCATACTTGCATGGAGAATGTACTAGGCCTGAAAAAAGAAAAGGAATGCAGCCGCTGTGTCTAAGGACTGGCAAGCTGCAGTACAATCCTTTTTTGTTCTTGGCTTTAGATCTCTGTTAGGTCTTCCTTTTGTGAAACCTTCTTAACCTGAAAGAACCCTTGAAATACTTTTTCTGTGCTCAGGGAACCCCTAATTACTAATGTCTACAGATAGAGTACAGTAACACAGCTAATAAGGGTGCTGGAGGACCTAATTTATGAGGAACGACTATAAAAACTAAATGTATTCTCCCTGGAGAAGAGACGCTCGAGGAGATGATACAGTGATATACAAATACCTCCGTGGTGATTGGAGCATAGGGAGGAAAGTATTCAGTCTCTGGTCGCATAAGACGACATGAGGGCCTCTCATTGAAGTTGGAAAAGAAGTTGTTTAACCTTAAACTGCGTTAGGGGTTCTTTATGGTCAGAGCTGTAAGGATGTGAAACTTCCGCAATTGGTGTCAGAAGGGAAACGTCGACTTAGATGGGCATCTTAACAAACACAATATACAGGGATATGGGAACTGGATAGACTGGTGTCCTCCTTCAACCTTACCAATTATGTAACTATAGCTCACAGTACATTGTCGTCATGTTCAGTGGGAAGAACGCTTCTTATATATGGGTTCATTGGGAAGAATCCCCCCTTACTGATGGCCAGAATATCATTGGCATCAGTGAGGTAGAAGTTGCTCTTTGCTCAAGGACCTCCTAGCAACCTCTGGAAGAACGGTTGGGATCTGTGGAACCTCTGGGATCTGTGCCACCTCTGGGGTCCTCTATGATCTGTGCAACCTAGGGGGTCCTCTGGGATATGTGGAACCTCTGGGGTCCTCTGGGATCTGTGGAACCTCTGGGATCTGTGGAACCTCTGGGATCTGTGGAACCTCTGGGATCCGTGGAACCTCTGGGATCCGTGGAACCTCTGGGATCCGTGGAACCTCTGGGATCCGTGCAACCTCTGGGATCCGTGCAACCTCTGGGATCCGTGCCACCTCGGGTCCTCTGGCATCCGTGCCACCTCGGGTCCTCTGGCATCCGTGCCACCTCGGGTCCTCTGGCATCTGTGCCACCTCGGGTCCTCTGGCATCTGTGCCACCTCGGGTCCTCTGGCATCTGTGCCACCTCGGGTCCTCTGGCATCTGTGCCACCTCGGGTCCTCTGGCATCTGTGGAACCTCGGGTCCTCTGGCATCTGTGGAACCTCGGGTCCTCTGGCATCTGTGGAACCTCGGGTCCTCTGGCATCTGTGGAACCTCGGGTCCTCTGGCATCTGTGGAACCTCGGGTCCTCTGGCATCTGTGGAACCTTTGGGATCTGTGCAATCTCTGGGGTCCTCTGGGATCTGTGGAACCTCTGGGGGTCCTCTGGGATCTGTGGAGCCCCTGGGATCTGTGGAGCCTCTGGGGTCGCCTGGGATCTGTAGAACCTCTGGCGTCCTCTGGGATCTGTGGAACCTCTGGCGTCTGTGGAACCTCTGGCGTCTGTGGAGCCTCTGGCGTCCTCTGGGATCTGTAGAACCTCTGGCGTCCTCTGGGATCTGTAGAACCTCTGGCGTCCTCTGGGATCTGTAGAACCTCTGGCGTCCTCTGGGATCTGTAGAACCTCTGGCGTCCTCTGGGATCTGTAGAACCTCTGGCGTCCTCTGGGATCTGTAGAACCTCTGGGATCTGTGGAACCTCTAGCGTCTGTGTAACCTTTGGCGTCCTCTGGGGTCTGTGGAACCCTGATGGAGGGACATTCCACCTTTCTCTTTTTCAGCAGCAATGGCAATATCCAGGATTATGTTCTGGTTTCTCTTGGATGGCTCAGTGGACTTGTAATGATGTTTTGTAGATATTTTCTTTGTTTGATGCTCAGGACTATAGGAATATCTCTTTGTACCGGTTGGGAGTGCACTGCCTTCAGTACAGCCTGAATCACTCATCCGGATGTCCTGATTTGTTCGGGGTCAGTGATTGCAAGGTGCACTCTAGTAGTTGCCGAGTTATGAAGACCGAGGTCAGGCTGGGACTTGAAGGGCCACACTTTGCATCTCATGCATGACTGTACAGTCAGCCTGTCCTAATGCTACTCGTTATAGTTCCCATGCTAACATATAATGAGCAAGAACTGTGTGTTGGGGGGGGGGCAGCATGTCACAGCGGTGAGTGTGCGGTGAATACCTGACTGTTTCCACGGTAACTCCTGCTCACTTTGCTGCTGACTCATGCTCATATAGTTCTCCCCCCTCCATCGGAGATCTCACAGCACCCCCAGCAGCAATACGGGGGGAATAGCGCCGATACAGCCTTGTGTCTTCTCACCCACTTAACACCCATATAACTTGTCCCCCCCCCATTCCCTCCTCAGCAGCACATTCTGATTGTCGGCTCCATCACATAACAAGTAGGTGAGGAAATTGCAAGGGGCAAGGCGGCTAGGCTGTAATCTACATTCTGGAGGGGCTCCATTACAGCTGAAGTCTAGTGTGCTTATGGGTGGGAGATTTACCAGGCAACCGGGAATTGGGCCAGAAACCTGGAGATAGACTGTTGAAGACTGCAGATTCATCCAATTTATCATGACCAAGCAGCCCTGCAAAATGCGAAGGCCAGCTCCCCCTGCAGCTGCACATACACAACCGTGCGTGTGCAGCTCCCCCTGCAGCTGCACATACACAACCGTGCGTGTGCTCCTTCCTTGTTTTGTTTAGGGACGGAGGTGAGAAATATCAAACAGTGACAGGTAGAAAGGACCTGCACCCCCTTGTTCCCACGTCAGTGCTTGCCACTCAATGCCATCACAAGGGGGGGGGATTTCAGCTCTGCACTAGGTCCAACTAGCTTCCAAGGCAAGTATGAGCTCCTAGGGGGCCGGCTTATGCCTAATGGTAGGCGGTCCCAGTACAGCTAAAGGCTCAGGTATGACCGTCTAAACATGTACCAAATCCGGTCACTACGTGACATACAAGCCTCATAAAGTAAACACAGAAAAAAAAAATCTTTCCTTACCCTCCCTGACTGTTCTAAATTCTGCTCTATTTGCGTATCGTATGCCCCCACTTCCAGGCACTGCAGCTTGCGGTGGGAGGGGTCCAGCAGCAGAGGCTGTGTTGGCAATCTAGAAAGCGGTGGGTGGGGCTAGGCGCGTGGCTGATGCCCAATGACAAGCTACAGGCTTGTGAGTCAGCTGTTACCATGCTGATAGCCACACCCCCTTCAACATCGTCTCCACCGTCGTGCAAGCAGACACCGCTTACATGAGAGCGACAACTCTGCTCTGAATTCAGGAGCAGTGCAGCATTGTTGTCACCTCATCACTGGAAGCTTTGGACTTCACTGACAGGAGTTTTCGCCAGTTTACAGGAAGTTCCAATACTGAGTATATATACCTGTATATAATTTTTTTTTTTTTTTTAATGAAAGATCCTAGTTCTACTTTTAAATACAGGCGTACCTCAGTTTACAAATTTAATGCGTTCTGCGGGACCTTTCGTACTGCGAAAAATTTGTAAATCGAAATGCTGTTTCCCATAGGAATTCATTGGTTACAATTAGTCCGTTACAGAGGTCAGAAAAGAGTAAAAAAAAAAAAGCTTTTATCTGTTCAAAACTCTTTATAAAGTGCACTTTAACCACTTCCTGTCCAGCCCATGTATATAAACGGCCGGGCGGTGGCAGTGCAGGAGCAGGTTGCTTTTCATAAACGGCGCCCGCCATTTTAGTCTGTGCGCGCTCCCTCGCTGTATGGACCTCTGTGTGACGTCCTGATCATGTGAACACAGATTGGCCAATCGGTGATCACATGCAGAGTAGTAAGCAAGATGTAACCTCCTGACATCATTGCTTGCTTTGTGTGAAATCTGTGAATGATCACAGAGGTCACACGGTACAGTGCCATTCACAACAGCCTTGTACCATGTGACAAGCTGTGACCAATCACAGCTCTCACAGTATTTCTCAATGGCTGCAGGAATGCATCCAGAGAGAAGGAGAAATGATTGCTTTTACAGCCTATCTGTCACAAAAAAAATGCTAAAAAATTCATCTGGGTATAGTGTTGCATGACCGCGCAATTGTCATTCAAAGTGTGATAGCACTCAAAGTTGAAAATTGGGCTGGACTGGAAGGGGGGAAGTGTCCGGACTGGAAGGGGGGGAAGTGTCCGGACTGGAAGGGGTGAAAGTGTCCGGACTGGAAGGGGGTGAAAGTGTCCGGACTGGAAGGGGGTGAAAGTGTCCGGACTGGAAGGGGGTGAAAGTGTCCGGACTGGAAGGGGGTGAAAGTGTCCGGACCGGAAGGGGGGGGGAAAGTGTCCAAACCGGAAGGGGGGGGGAAAGTGTCCGGACCCGAAGGGGGGGGAAAGGGTCGGGACCGGAAGGGGGGGGGAAAGGGTCGGGACCGGAAGGGGGGGAAAAGGGTCGGGACCGGAAGGGGGGGGGGAAAGGGTCGGGACCGGAAGGGGGGGGGGGGGAAGGCATAAATACTTTACAGGCACATGATTAAAAAATATTTGTAAATGCATTGAAAACCAATTAATCCGATTTGTATTGTGAATAAAATTTGTAGGCATTATTTTCTATGGATTTTCATTCGTAAACTGAAAATTACGTTACCCGAGGCGTTTGTGAACTGAGGTCCGCCTGTAGTGCTGAACTAAGTTTTTGATGGATGGCAACGAGGCTGGTTGGCTGCCAGGAGAGATCAACATACACACCGGCTTGAGCTGACCAGTGACCATAAATATAGAGCGGTGCTCCCCTTCCATCACAATTCTTGTCCTAAAAATAGATGCCAATACAAAACAAACTAAAAAAAAAAGTCAATAAAAAATATATCACAAAGTGCAACAGATGGAAATGACGAGCAGATATAACAAACGTGCATCTAGAGCTCGATTGAGCCACAAAAACAAAGTGCTGTAATAAGTCTTTCATGTGATAGGTGGCCCTGTATGTCCTGAGGGGGATCACGAAGGTCCAAACTCCCCCACTCACCAGGAGGAGTGAGTCACTTACAATAAGTAGGTCACCAATGTGCTCAAATGTTTAATGCTTCTTCGCTGTCTGCCTCCTCCTTTCATAGTGCCTCCGAGACCATCGTAGGGATATCACATTGATATGGTGTTACAGAAAAAGCAGACCGAGGAAAGAACGGGTCAGAGCAACACGTTTATTTAAAAGCCCAAATCACAATAAAAGTAGTGCACTCAGTACGATACACCTACCTCCTCTCCACCCAGATTGACCTGCCAATACAAGTGTTGGAAGCACCACTGCTCTGTGCCGCTCTGGAGCCAGTCTACACTCCAAATGGCAGAAGTGACATCACATCCGGAAGTCCCGCCTCTACGCGTTTCGTCGTATCCAGGATTTACATTAATGCATACTGGAAGCTATCATTTGTCCCAGTACTGGTTCTTTGCTTGTTTTGTAGTAAATAGTTTTTGAAGTTGTTGATACTATAGAACAGCCTTTCTCAACCTTTTTTTTTTCCTAAAGGAACTCTTAAACTAGTTTTTAGCTCCTCAGGAACCCCATCTAAAGTCAATTTATTTGGTGACAATGAGACAAATGCCCCCTTACATTGGTGATCAATGAGAAGAATGCCCCCCTTTACACTGGTGATCAATGAGAGGAATGCCCCCTTTACACTGGTGATCCATGAGAAGAATGCCCCCCTTTACATTGGTGATCAATGAGAAGAATGCCCCCCTTATGTTGGTAATCAGGGAGAAGAATGCCTCCCTTTGGTGGTCAGTGAGAAGAATGCCCCCCTTACATTGGTCAATGAGAAGAATACCCCCATTACTTTGGTGGTCAATGAGAAGAATGCCCCCATTACGTTGGTGGTCAGTGAGAAAAATGCCCCTTACAGTGGTGATCAATAAGAAGAATGCCCCTTTACATTGGTGGTCAGTGAGAAGAATGCTTCCCTTTACGTTGGTGGTCAGTGAGAATAATGCCCCCATTACTTTGGTGGTCAATGAGAAGAGTGCCCTCCTTTACGTTGGTGGTCAGTGAGAAGAATGCTTCCCTTTACGTTGGTGGTCAATGAGAAGAGTGCCCTCCTTTACGTTGGTGGTCAGTGAGAACAATGCCCCATTACGTTTGTGGTCAATGAGAAGAATGCCCCCATTAAGTTGGTGGTCAATGAGAAGAATGCCCCCATTACATTGGTGGTCAATGAGAAGAATTCCCCCATTACGTTGGTGGTCAATGAGAAGAATGCCCCCATTACGTTGGTGGTCGGTGAGAGGAATGCCCCTGTATGTTGGTGGTCAGTGAGAAGAATGCCCCCATTATGTTGGTGGTCAGTGAGAAGAATGCTCCTGTACATTGGTGGTCAGTGAGAAGAATGCTCCTGTACATTGGTGGTCAGTGAGAAGAATGCCCCCTATGTTGGTGGTCAGTGAGAAGAATGCCCCCATTATGTTGGTGGTCAATGTGAAGAATGCCCCATTATGTTGGTGGTCATTGAGAAGAATGCCCCCATTACGTTGGTGGTCAGTGAGAGGAATACCCCTGTATGTTGGTGGTCAGTGAGAGGAATGCCCCTGTATGTTGGTGGTCAGTGAGAAGAATGCTCCTATACATTGGTGGTCAATGAGAAGAATGCTCCTATACATTGGTGGTCAGTGAGAAGAATGCTCCTATACATTGATGGTCAATGAGAAGAATGCTCCTATACATTGATGGTCAATGAGAAGAATGCCCCTGTATGTTGGTGGTCAGTGAGAAGAATGCCCCCATTATGTTGGTGGTCAGTGAGAAGAATGCCCCCGTATGTTGGTGGTCAGTGAGAAGAATGCCCCCATTATGTTGGTGGTCAGTGAGAAGAATGCTCCTATACATTGGTGGTCAGTGAGAAGAATGCCCCCGTATGTTGGTGGTCAGTGAGAAGAATGCTCCTGTACGTTGGTGGTCAGTGAGAAGAATACCCTACCACCCCTCCACTTGTGGTTAGAATTCCACATTTAAGACTGCTATATAAGACCATTGGTGTGTTTCCTTTGGCGTTGATCCCAGACCTGTCTAGGAGCCATCAGATGGAAGGTCGGGGAGCCTCAGCTCATGAAACCCTTAGCAGCTTCTGGAGGAGCCCTGGGCTGAGAATGGCGGCTGTAGACGTGTAAGATCTGTAGATTGCTGACTGTATTCCACTTGTGCCGTCACACTTCTGGCAGTCAATCCGCTGGTGACCTTTTGCAGTTGTACATTAGCAGAAATGTGATGTTTTATGTCACTTAAGTGCAATCCTAATTCATCGTCATGGCTGGACCCTCCATAATAACCCGCACAGCACGTCCCCCGTGTCATTCCTTCATTCCCAGGATTTACAGCTCCTGCCATTTCCCTTCTTTTCTTTGTCATTTGTTATGACATCCATGATTGAGTGATCACCGCGCCACCAGTTTATTGAGAGTTGACGTGACATTAGTCTTTGACTCCCCCTCTTGACCTTCACTTTGGAAATTTAAAGCACAACTTGTGCTTTTTGTTTTGTTTTTGTTTTTTTGTTTTTTTATGCAAACACTTTGAATTTTGCGAGTTGCCAATAATGCGTGAAGATCAGTGTTGGGTTCTGTTTTCTCCGTGTTCTGCTCCTCTCTAGCTGTAGTACAGTGAGGGAGGGCTGTCACCTCGGGGCAGGGATTGTTACTGGCAGGATCACCAGGGGAAAAAAAATGCAGCCGTCACAACGAAGGATTGGCAAGCTGAACTATATGATTTTTTTTATCCTTTAGTCTAGATATGAGGCCTGTCCAGTCCATCCAGCATCCAGCCATGTACCATATTTTTTGCTCCATAAGACGCACTTTTTCCCCCCAAACAAATGGGGGGAAATGTCTGCGTCTTATGGAGCGGCCGGCACGGAATTCCCGCCACCGCCGTGTTAGAATTCCGGGCCGGCCTCTCGGCTCTTCTGTTCTCCTCGGTCCAGTGCTGTCCTCACCATCTTCTCTCCCTGGTGCCGGCATCTTTAGTGTGGGCACCCGGCTGTGGCAGGTTGAGGCTTCACAGCCGGGTGCCCACTGCGCTTTGTGATTGGTCCGGCAGTCTTTTGAGACCTGTCATGTGTCCCTGAAGATGGAGAGGGAGGTGTTTGGTCATCTCCTGTACTGTGTCTGCAGTCTCTGGTCATCTCCTGTACTATGTCCGCAGTCTCTGGTCATCTCCTGTACTGTGTCCGCAGTCTCTGATCATCTCCTGTACTGTGTCTGCAGTCTCTGGTCATCTCCTGTACTATGTCCGCAGTCACTGGTCATCTCCTGTACTGTGTCTGCAGTCTCTGGTCATCTCCTGTGCTGTGTCCGCAGTCCCTGGTCATCTCCTTTACTGTGTCCGCAGTCTCTGGTCATCTCCTGTACTGTGTCCGCAGTCTCTGGTCATCTCCTGTACTGTGTCTGCAGTCTCTGGTCATCTCCTGTACTATGTCCGCAGTCTCTGGTCATCTCCTGTGCTATGTCCGCAGTCTCTGGTCATCTCCTGTACTGTGTCCGCAGTCTCTGGTCATCTCCTGTACTGTGTCCGCAGTCTCTGGTCATCTCCTGTACTGTGTCCGCAGTCTCTGGTCATCTCCTGTACTGTGTCCGCAGTCTCTGGTCATCTCCTGTACTGTGTCCGCAGTCTCTGGTCATCTCCTGTACTGTGTCCGCAGTCTCTGGTCATCTCCTGTACTGTGTCTGCAGTCTCTGGTCATCTCCTGTACTGTGTCTGCAGTCTCTGGTCATCTACTGTACTGTGTCTGCAGTCTCTGGTCATCTCCTGTACTATGTCCGCAGTCTCTGGTCATCTCCTGTACTGTGTCCGCAGTCTCTGGTCATCTCCTGTACTGTGTCTGCAGTCTCTGGTCATCTCCTGTACTATGTCCGCAGTCTCTGGTCATCTCCTGTGCTATGTCCGCAGTCTCTGGTCATCTCCTGTACTGTGTCCGCAGTCTCTGGTCATCTCCTGTACTGTGTCCGCAGTCTCTGGTCATCTCCTGTACTGTGTCCGCAGTCTTTGGTCATCTCCTGTACTGTGTCCGCAGTCTCTGGTCATCTCCTGTACTGTGTCTGCAGTCTCTGGTCATCTCCTGTACTATGTCCGCAGTCTCTGGTCATCTCCTGTGCTATGTCCGCAGTCTCTGGTCATCTCCTGTACTGTGTCCGCAGTCTCTGGTCATCTCCTGTACTGTGTCCGCAGTCTCTGGTCATCTCCTGTACTGTGTCCGCAGTCTCTGGTCATCTCCTGTACTGTGTCCGCAGTCTCTGGTCATCTCCTGTACTGTGTCCGCAGTCTCTGGTCATCTCCTGTACTGTGTCCGCAGTCTCTGGTCATCTCCTGTACTGTGTCCGCAGTCTCTGGTCATCTCCTGTACTGTGTCCGCAGTCTCTGGTCATCCCCTGTACTGTGTCCGCAGTCTCTGGTCATCTCCTGTACTGTGTCCGCAGTCTCTGGTCATCTCCTGTACTGTGTCTGCAGTCTCTGGTCATCTCCTGTACTGTGTCTGCAGTCTCTGGTCATCTCCTGTACTGTGTCTGCAGTCTCTGGTCATCTCCTGTACTATGTCCGCAGTCTCTGGTCATCTCCTGTACTATGTCTGCAGACACACCCCGGACTGCACGTTTTTTGTATGTTTTTCACATGGACATTTTTGATCACTTCCAGGTGTTTTGGTTTTGCACCGGATCTCCCCCTTCAGTGTAAATATCTGTGTTTTCAGACGTCGGGCCTTTTATTTTCTCCTAGAAGTAGTTCTGTTTTGGGAACAAACACCAGCATATGATCGGAGATAATTTTATTTCTTTGTTTCTGCACATCTTCTTCGTCTTCCATTAATCTTCGTCTGGTGGGAGTCCCTCTCCCGTGTAGCAGCTGCGGATGTCTGTTATATACAGCATGATCTCACACCGGCCTGTCTCTGCTTCACCGAATTGGACTGACAGGAAGCTGGTAGGAAGCCATGTTGGCGTCCCTTAGGAGACTTCTTTATCTTCGTGTCCAGCTTGTCTGACTTGCGGTTATTAGGTCTGTTGCTTCGAGTCCGTCGGTGTCGGCTTTTTATGTTTTTTTTGTTTTAAACGTGTCCAACCGTCCTCTCCCTTCTAGGTTGTTCTGGATTTCCCTCTAATGTGTACAATGATTGTTGTGTCCGCCATTAGAATATAAAGTCCGAAATAACGGGACATTGTCTTCTGTCATATTACACCAGCCAACCTCAACCTTTGATCGTGGTGGAATCCTACGAATAATTTGTCAGCGAGCCCCTTTCCTATATTTATATTAGTACGATCAATGCGTTGTAGATATAATAAAGCAATAAGGTGTGCAATACCCAGAGCACACACAGTACCAGTACAAATGTCAGGGGGCTTATACTTTGGTCAGACAATTTCCCTTTTCCAATGGTCGTTGCCAGTGGCATAGTGCTTGTCCTATGCTGGAGGTCAGTGGGCAAGTGCTTCCTAACATTGGTTGTCAGTATAAAAATGGCCCCTTACACTGGAAGTCAATGCTTCCCTTTACATTGGTGGTCAGTATGTGTAGTACTCCCCTTATAATGGTGGCTAGTGGACGAGGCGCCCCTTCCATTGGTGGTCAGTATGTGTAGTACTCCCCTTATAATGGTGGCTAGTGGACGAGGCGCCCCTTCCATTGGTGGTCAGTATGTGTAGTACTCCCCTTATAATGGTGGCTAGTGGACGAGGCGCCCCTTCCATTGGTGGTCAGTATGTGTAGTACTCCCCTTATAATGGTGGCTAGTGGACAAAGCGCCCCTTACATTGTTGGTCAGTAGAAGTAGATCTCCCCTTATAATGGTGGCTAGTGGAAGAGGCACCCCTTACATTGGTGGTCAGTATAAGTAGTACTCCCCTTATAATGGTGGCTAGTGGAAGAGGCACCCCTTACATTGGTGGTCAGTAGAAGTAGTACTCCCCTTATAATAGTTAGTGGAAGAGGCACCCCTTCCATTGGTGGTCAGTATAAGTAGTGCTCCCCTTATAATGTTGGCTAGTGGAAGAGGCGCCCCTTATATTGGTGGTCAGTAGAAGTAGTACTCCCCTTATAATGTTGGCTAGTGGAAGAGGCGCCCCTTATATTGGTGGTCAGTAGAAGTAGTACTCCCCTTATAATGTTGGCTAGTGGAAGAGGCACCCCTTCCATTGGTGGTCAGTAGAAGTATTACTCCCCTTATAATGGTGGCTAGTGGAAGAGGTGCCCCTTATATTGGTGGTCAGTAGAAGTAGTACTCCCCTTATAATGGTGGTTAGTGGACGAGGTGCCCCTTCCATTGGTTGTCATTAGAAGTAGTACTCCCCTTATAATGGTGGCTAGTAGAAGAGGCGCCCCTTCCATTGGTGGTCAGTATTAGTACTCCCCTTATAATGGTGGCTAGTGGAAGAGGTGCCCCTTACATTGGTGATAAATGTAGAAATGGCCCCTTATGCTACAAATTGGTGTTTCCCTTTACATTGGTGGTCAGTAGAAGTAGTCACCCCCTTCTAATGGTGGCTAATGGAGGAGGTGCCCCCTTACAATACTGACCAGTAGAAGTAGTTAGTGGTGGTTAGTATAAGAGGTGCCACCTTATCTTATGTTGGCAATCAGTAGAAATATTTACCCATTTATAATGGTAGGTAGTGGAAGAGGTGCCCCTTATACTGGTGGTCAGTAGAAGTAGTCACCCCCTTATAATGGTGGCTACTGGAAGAGGCGCCCCGTTACATTGGGGAACAGTAGAAGTAGTCACCCCCTTATAATGGTGGCTAGTGGAAGAGGCGCCCCGTTACATTGGTGAACAGTAGAAATAGTTACCCATTTTTAATGGTAGACAGTGGAAGTGGTGCCCCCTTATATTGGTGATCAGTAGAGGTAAGTACCCTCTTATAATGGTGGATAGTGGAGAAGGGACCCCTTTACATTGGTGATCTGCAAGATTGAGCTTTGGGGTTGATGGAAAGTTCAGCCTGATCGCTATTTTTGCCACATTTGCCGAATAGCCAGATCTAAGTGGCCAGATCCAACCTGTTGGGCCACCCAAACCTTCTTTTAGTCATTTTGTGGCGGTATCACTACCAGCACTAAAGGAATGCCTTCCTGTGCCAACTGCCGGGTTGTTACACATCATGCACAATACAGTGGGTAGCTCAGGTGACCTGATCAGCCATTTATGGTCGTGACCATTTGCGGTCTGTTACGTCTAGCTAGCATCTCTAGGTGGCTTGTTGACTTTCAGTAGCCACTTGGCAAGAAGTCATTTGCGTTATGAATCCTTTTTAAGCCGAGGTTTACACTGATGGGGGATTTGGTTAGTGCAGGGGTAGGCAACCTATGGCTCTCTAGCTGTTGTGGAACTACATTTCCCATGAGGCATTGCAAAGATTACAAAACTGACAGTTACAGCTATGACTTGCAGAGGCATGATGGAATTTGTAGTCCTGCGGCTCTCAGGTTACCTACCCCTGGGTTAGTGGCAGAGGTGTCCCCTCCCCCCCACCCCTCACAAGGGTAATCTGTGGGGATGAGGTTTAGGAAGAAGTAGAGGTCAACCTAAACTCTAGCTGGTCATAGTTTGCCGAAGGGGCAACCTTTAATGGCCAAATCTGGCCTGTTCACTTGGCCGAACCTCTGGCTGCTATGGCAGTCAGAAATTTTTATATTTTTTTTTGGCGTTTTTACCACCAGCAATAAATGAAGACTTCTTAGCCCACCTGCCGGTTTGTTTCACAATAGAACCAAGCCAGTGTGGGTATCCTGGGTGACGTCATAGACCAAATATTGCCATGAAAGTCTTTGGTCATCCCTGACTGGCTTTTCCACATTCAGCAGCTGGACAGTGAGCTGTCATTCATGGTTGAAGTCAGTCACAGTATTGTCTGTTTTGTTTGGTTTTTTCGGCTTAAGGCCTTTGTGAGGATATATGTTTATCTTCTGTTTACTTTTTTTGTGAATGGGTAACAGATACTCATTCACATAGGGGGGAGAGCTGGATATCTGGGGGCCCTTGTATTTTTAAAGGGGGCTTACAGATTCCAAAAAGGCATGACTTCCCTCCCCCAGCATTCGCCAGGGATGTGGAGATAAAGCCCTGCCCCCATCAACAAGCGTTGTTTTTTGCTTGGAATCCCCCTTTGAAACCCATATTAGACCTAAAGTGTCCAGCTACCCATGCCTGTTTTTTAACAAAAACTTGCAAATTGGCCCTAAAAGTAGAGGAAGCACAGATTCACAAATGGTTGAAGCAGGGAGATCCTTGCACTGCAGGTACTCAGGTACAGCTTTCCCTCCAGCAAGGAGAACAGTAATCAGCACAGTAATGACATCACCAAATCTGGGGAGACCAGCAGTCAGTGGCAGCGGTGCCTTAGAATTCAGGGCTTAAAATTTCAAGTCCTGAGCTACTAGCCAGGCCTTAAGAGTTACTCGCCACCAAGAAACACAAACAGAGACACCTGTACACACACACAGACATGTACACACACACACACGTACACACACGCACAGAGACATATGTACACACACACACACGTATACACACACAGGCACGTACAGACATGCATACACACAGATACATGTACATAGAAATACACACACACAGACACATGTACATACACACAGACATGTACGTACATACGCACAAACACACACACGTATATGTACATGCACACACACATGTACATACATGCAGACACGTTCAGATACACACATGTACATACACACAGACACATGTACATGCATACACAGACACACAAACACAGGCTGTTAAGGGCTCTCTCCTCTCAAACCACCACTGGCTGACATAGAGGATCATGTGACCAGAGTGAGTTGAAATTAGTTACACTGTAAAATAGAAATAAGTGAGCGCTAAAGGTGAAAAAAGCTGCTGAACACAAACGGTACCAAAAAACAACCTCCAGAATTTACATAGAAATTTACATATATAATTTACATAATAATTTACATATAGCGCTGCACTCTTGTTTATATGAAATTAGTTGCACACAAACACACACACCTATAAAAAGTTGCAGTACTTTGTTGTTCACTCACAGAGCCGGGTACTGCACTCTAGGGGGAGGCAGAGAGCACAGCACACACTCCTTCCTTTGCTTTCACTGCGCTCAGCTATTGAGCAGTAAGACGGCTCCCTGTGCCAATGACAGATCTGGCCTGAGCTCCGAGCCTGCTCAGCAAGACGGCCCTGGGGGACACACTCGCCCCCACCATAATTTCCACTCGCCATTGGTGAGCAGGCGAGTGGAAATTTCAAGGCCTGCCTTAGATGATCTCACACAGCAGATATACAGCTTTGAGGATGCAGAACAGGGGTGCCTAAGAATTGCAATGCTGGAGGGAGGTATTCAAGGCAAACATAGATCTTTTGCAAGGTACTGCTTGTGCACAAGATTCCTGGATGTTCCCTTTAACACAGCAATTCTTCACTTTTTAGTGTTGATTTCAGTGGTCTGTGTCGCTAAGCTCACTGCGATTCTACCGCTATCCCTTCCCCCCGAGGGTTGGGTTATACTTTAATCTGTTGAAGTTGATCTTTATGGTAGTAATCAGCATCTGATAATGCCCTTGAGTTGATGCGATGTTGTAAAGAAATGAAAGCCGTGTCCTGCAGCTGCTCCTTGGTGTATTTACTGTACGCATTCTGTACCATCGGTGAGCGCCCTGCAGGGCTGTTCCACATGGAGAGTTTTACGCATTCCCATGCTCGCCCAGCGAGGCTGAAAGCCCTGTAAATATTGACTGTGCGGAGATTAATGTCACTACATAAGTCATTGTTGGCCGTCCACCCTCTTTAACACCACCGAAGGGGCCCCAAGCGTCTCCTCGCCACACGTCTCTATAATTAACTCGTGTAGCCTGCGAGAGAAGTCACCCGGGGTGTGCTAATAATTACAATAATGAAATGGCTTTCGCTTCTTGTTTATTAAATGAGAGGAAGTTGCCGAACGATGGGAAATTTATCCTCTTATTTCTTTTTAATCAGCCTTCTCTGATGAAGCTTATCTTAAGCAGCGTTTTGGGGATCCTACTTGGCTCTCCAGTATTACGTGATCCAGTTTTATAGCGTTTAACATCATCGGCTAATGCCAGAGCAAACCAAAATAATAAACCTCCATATATACTGGGGTTGGGCTGAAAAAATGGGAACGCTCCATGATTTGCAGGTGTGAAAGCGGAAGTGATGTAACATTCTTCTGCTGTGTGATGAGACACCTAGCTAACAGGTGGGAGGCCTCACTTTCCTCATGCACTGAGTGCACTGCTAGTAATACGGAATCATGTCAGAACTTACTGAGCTTCAAAGAGGGCAAATTGTTGAATCCACTTAGCTAGTACTTCACTGGCCTCTTTTGAGTACAGTGCGTTCACGCACGCCCCCAACCTGCCGACTCCGGGGCGTGCACGCGCGCCCCCACCTGCCGACTCCGGGGCGTGCACGCGCGCCCCCACCTGCCGACTCCGGGGCGTGCACGCGCGCCCCCACCTGCCGACTCCGGGGCGCGCACGCGCGCCCCTAACCTGCCAACTCCGGGGCGTGCACGCGCCTCCTGCCTACTTCCGCTGTGATTGTATACATCGGGAATTTGTACTTCACTGGCCTCTTTTTTGCGCGCCCCCACCCGCGGACTCCAGGGAGTGCATGCGCGCCCCCACCTGCTGACTCCAGGACGCGCCATCGCGCCACCCTCCTGCTGACTTCCGCTGTGATTGTATACATTGGGAATTTGTCAGCAGGTCCCAGTGAATGATTCATGGCCCACTGACATTAAAACCTTTTCTAAAAATGGGAACACTCTATGATTTGCAGGTGTGAAAGCGGAAGTGATGTAACATTCTTCTGCTGTGTGATGAGACACCTAGCTAGAATCATGTCAGAACTTACTGAGCTTCAAAGAGGGCAAATTGTTGAATCCACTTAGCTAGTACTTCACTGGCCTCTTGAGTCCAGTGCGTTCACGCACGCCCCCACCCGCCGACTCCGGGGCGTGCACGCGCGCCCCCACCCGCCGACTCCAGGGTATATGTATATATATATTTGTGTGTATGTGTGTGTGTGTAAAAATAGAAATATATATACGCGCACACACATTTATTTAAAAAAAATCCCCAGTGGCGATCAAATACCACCATAAGAGAGCTCCATTTGTGTGAAAAACTTATATAGATTTCATTTGGGTACAGAGTTGCACAGCCGCACAATTGGCAGTTAAAGTAGCGCAGTGCTGAATAGCTTAACCGCTTGAGCTCCGAAAGATTTTTACCTCTTTCATGACCAGGGTATTTCGGGTCATGAAGGAGGTAAAATCTTTCAGCGCTCAAGCGGGGTTAAGCAGTGGATTGAACTAGTGCGCTGCCATTTTTGTCCCCCCCGTCCCCCCCCCCGGGCAAGAAAGGCCCCATTCCCCATATGCATCTCACATCATCATTTTTATTTTGATGTAGATGGTATAAAAAAAAACTGCGGAGGAGAGAGCCTGCCCCCCGCTGTTCTGGATGAATAATGTCGGTGGGATAGGGAGGGTTCCTTTGTGAAATAAATGTGACTTCTCATCGTATTATTTTCCCTAAACCAATTAATTGTTTTCTATTTTCTCTCATTTCAGTCACTTCACGCAGCAGGAGACCAACAACACTATAACTTCTAGTACTAAATCCATCCGCCAACTGTCGGAGATTGTGAGGGGATCGACTCGGGTAAGTGGGGGTCTTCTGGAATGGAGAATGCTGGGAAGTCAGGTGAAGCCGTGTTCCTGCCGGATGCCTGGCTGTGTGCTGGCCCAGCCAACCCGATCCTTCACATGCCGGTTATAGATATTCATGTGTTGTCTGAACTATTCGTTCCATCCCGGGGATTTGTTACCTAACAGATTGTGTCACAATGTATCCTTATACCCCCAATATTTTATATCCAATTGTTGGTGAGTATATACCGCTACGCCCCCGGCTGTTTGGGATACGAATATCGCACAGCACTCAAGAGCCAATTAGAACGCTCTACATAAACCGAACTAAACTCCGCAAATACCTCCGCCCCAGCAATGTGACATCCACAAGGCCCCGCGTTTTCTCCCCGGCCCTTTCTGGGTGTGGGGCCATTTCTGAGCTGTCAGAAGAAAAAGGGCAGGGAGCTGAAGTTGAGGAGAACTCAGAGCTGATTGGAGGGAAGGGACTTCCCCCCCCTCCTTCATACAGCTCTCCAGAAGAGAGTTGAGGCTTTCAGTCACAGGCTGTGTGCTGGAGTTTCTCCCCTGTCTCCATTTATCTCCTGGTGTCAGCATCCTGATGAGGCATTTGCTCCCCGATTTTGCATTTGTTCCCCGATTTATTAGCCTTGTGTCTGCTGGGCAGTCTGTTCCCATCCTGATCTGGCCGCGTTCCCTCTTACGTTGCTTGTAAACCTCAGAAATGAAAAATGAACAAATCCTACCCTTCTATAATGTGTACTTGCCTCAGTCCAAAGCACTTTAAAGTGAATTTTTTCTTCTTTTTTGTCAAATCACAAACATGTCATACCTGCTCTGTAATGGATTTGCACAGGGAAGCCCTGATCCTTCTCTGGAGTCCCCCGCTGGCGCTCCTGGCCCCTTCAGAGTGTGGCCCCATAGCAAGCCACATGCTATGGGGCCATTCATACGGGTTAGTTCCTGAGCCACACCACCTGCGTCTGTAGACACACAGTGCGGCTCGGCCCGCTCCCTAATTACAGAATTTGACAATAGCGGGAGCCAGTGGCTGCTCATCCCCTCCTATTCCATTCCTGTCAGAATACACAGATCAGCGCTTGTAGCCATTGGCTGAGAGCACTGATCGAATGCTGGTTTTCCCGCAGGGCAAGTTGTGAGACCGGCTTCTGATTCACACAGACCGGACTGTGGCTGGTTTCTGCTTCACTGGTCAAATGTTGGTAAATGTGTACAGGGCTTTAGTGTGGTGACTTTCTGCTGCCTCCTTCCTCTGTGATCTGCTTGAGTCACTTCTGACAAATTTTTTGACACCAAGATCAAATCGAATCCCCCTCTGCGCACAGCAGGTGATTGGACAGCCTCAGCAGTGCATGCTTCCCTATGAGATGATATAGGGGGAGGGGGTATGTCCTTTCCCTCCACTCAGGTCTCAGGTTACACTCAGCTCTCTGCTCTATGCTGTGCAGTGTGAGACATCATGTACAACATATGTAGGAGTATGTAATTCATCTCTGTGTATGTCCTGAGGCCAGTGACGTCATCGGGGATATGGAAGGGTTTAATGTCGCTGTAACAGGACGATCACTATACCAATGGAGGAGTCGCCTGTCTTCAAGGACCCAACCAAAAAGCAATTGGAAACCTTTTGTAGAGCCGTGCTCTCTGTGGTGGGTCCAGCCCTCTGTCTGATCCTGGCTGTGATATTATTTTGTCAGACTGGCTAAATGGTCAAAGTCCCTTAAAGTGATTGTAAAGTAACAAACCCGTTCTACTTGGCATTGCACAGAGCAGCCCCCATTCTCCTCCTCTTATGTTCCCATCCAAAGCTCTCAGCTCCACCTTTTCTCCATACACCACCATAGGAAGCCGCTTCCTATGGCGACACGCATGCGGGCTCAATCCCAAGCCCGGGCTGTGCATCTCTATAGATGAACACCGCACAGCCTGGTCCCGCTCCCTCTTCACTAGATTTGATTGACCACAGCAGGAGCCAAAGGCCAGGGAAGAGATATATGGGGTGTAGGGATGTACAGACTGTAGGGGGGTGTAGGGGATGTACAGACTGTAGGGGGGTGTAGGGGATGTACAGATTGTAGGGGAGTATGTGGGATGTATGGGGTGTAGGCGGTGTATTATGGGGTGTAGGCGGGGTGTAAGGGATGTAGGGGGAGTGTATGGGGTGTTAGGGATGTAGGGGGGGGTGTATGGTGTGTAAGGGATGTAGGGGGGGTGTAAGGGATGTAGGGGGGGTGTATGGGGTGTGCGGGATGTAGGGGGGTGTGCGGGATGTAGGGGGGGTGTGCGGGATGTAGGGGGGGTGTATGGGGTGTGCGGGATGTAGGGGGGGTGTATGGGGTGTGCGGGATGTAGGGGGGGTGTATGGGGTGTGCGGGATGTAGGGGGGGTGTATGGGGTGTGCGGGATGTAGGGGGGTGTGTGGGGTGTACAGGATGTAGGGGGGTGTATGGGATATAGGGGGGTGTAGGGAGGTGTAGGGGATGTAGGAAAGTGTAGGGGGGTGTATGGGATGTAGGGGGGTGCAGGGGAGTGTATAGGATGTGGGGGGGTGTATGGGATGTATGGGGTGTGTTAGGGATGTGGGGGGGTGTAGAGGAGTGTATGGGGGTGTATGGGATGTAGGCGGGGGGGGGGGGTGTAGGGGGGGTATGGGGAGTAGGGGGGGTTATGGGGTGTATGGGAGATGGGGGGGGGGGTGTAAGGGGTTATGGGATGTGGGGGGTGTAAGGGTTAATGGGGTGTAGGGGGGGGTGTAGAGAGGTGTAGGGAGGTGTATGGGATGTAGGGGGGATGTAGAGGGGTGTATGGGAGATGGGGGGGGGGGTGTAAGGGTTTATGGGGTGTAGAGAGGTGTAGGGGGTGTAAGGGGTTATGGGATGTAGAGGGGGGTGTAAGGGGTTATGGGGTGTAGGGGGGGGGGTGTAGAGAGGTGTATGGGATGTGAGGGGTGTATGATGGGATGTAGGGGGGAGGGGGTGTATGGGATGTAGGGGGTGTAGGTCGTGTACGTACCTCCTGCAGCCCGGCTGACATGCTCCCGGGACGTGTGGAAATGTTGCCGTTCTTCTTATACGTGTCATATGCTGATTGTTCGCTCACTTTATGTATAAGAGAGAAGGTGTATAGAGGGAACAACCCGCATAGAGGGAACAACCCGCATAGAGGGAACAACCCGCATAGAGGGAACAACCCGCATAGAGGGAACAACCCGCATAGAAGGAACACAACAGGTGTAACAACAAGAAGTGTGGCAAGACAAAGATGAATAGTGGCTGAAAAATGGCAGATAAAATAGATGCGCAAATTCTTCAAGGGAAATAAATGATCATCGGATGCATAAATCAATTAAAAACAAATAATGTTGATGGCAAAAAAAAGTGACGTAGAACAAATAGTCTCAAAAAACAGACGGTGAATCTTCAGCACAAGCCGTGAGACATCCGTGACCCCAACAAGCGGGCAATCCTTCACCAGCTAGCGCGCGCTCACCTTCCAACTGCGACCTTCAAGGGGTCACAAGGCATCAACACGCACGGATGATCTCAGAGCGGACGGATCTCAGTGGTAAGACAAGCGAGGCTCCTCTCCATGCCATATATATCGAGCAGTAACAATGATGTCCTTAAAGGTGTGTACCTTTAAATCTCCTCCCCCTCCTCCAATATCCTCCCAAGAAAGGATCAGGAGAGCGCTCCCATAGTGTAGTGCATCAAATACTTTATTAAAGGACACAAAGAAAACCTTCTCATGTATAAAACGGGTCTGCAGACCCATCAGGCAATCACTGTATCAAACAGTACAGGGTGTATGAGGTTGGGAGTACCAAGATGGTGGCTGCCATCCATACCGGAATGACGTTGCCACGCTTCCGTCCTACACGTTACGTCATGAGTCATGTGACTTCATCAGGGCACCAGGAGGCTTCCCCTTTTTTCTTATTGAATCATTCTCCCAGGATGTTGCTAGGATGTTGCTAAGTGAGGCCTGGACGTTACCGCTCACCTCCACTATCACAGCAGTGAGCGCTGAAACACGGATCTCAGAGCTGCTGCTTTGGGGGGGAGCACATATGAGGGGTTTTGAATCGGAGAAAGAGTGCCCTCCGGTGGTGGAGGAGGCAAGCGATAACTAGGCCAGGAAGTGAGGCCTGAAACAACCACAAGACCTCACTTCCTGGGAGTATTCCAACCAGGCTTCAGGAGGTCCATAAATGGCCTACAGCAAAGGAGTTATTCAACTTTAGTTGCACAGATTTAACTACAAACACATCGGTTTTTTTTTGTAAAGATGAGCTAACACTGTAAGGGTTAAATTAAAGCGGACCTGTTATGGGCAAAGCACAGGGGAGGGCCGGGTCCAATGGTGGGGGGAGCACAATGGGGGTTGTGGGGGTCAGGCTGAGGGAAGGCCAGCTCCAATGGTGGGGGGAGCACAATGGGGGTGGTGGGGGTCAGGCTGAGGGAAGGCCGGCTGCAATGGTGGGGGGGAGCACAATGGGGATTGTGGGGTCAGGCTGAGCGAAGGCCGGCTCCAATGGTGGGGTGAGCACACTGGGGGTTGTGGGGGTCAGTCTGAGGGAAGGCCAGCTCCAATGGTGGGGGAGCACACTGGGGATTGTGGGAGTCAGGCTGAGGGAAGGCCGGCTTCAATGGTGGGGGGAGCACAATGGGGGTTGTGGGGGTCAGGCTGAGGAAAGGCCGGCTTCAATGGTGGGGGGAGCACAATGGGGGTTGTGGGGGTCAGGCTGAGGAAAGGCCGGCTGCAATGGTGGGGGGGAGCACACTGGGGGTTGTGGGGTCAGGCTGAGGGAAGGCCGGCTGCAATGGTGGGGGGAGCACACTGGGGGTTGTGGGGTCAGGCCGAGGGAAGGCCGGCTGCAATGGTGGGGGGAGCACAATGGGGATTGTGGGGGTCAGGCCGAGGGAAGGCCGGCTGCAGTGGTGGGGGGGAGCACAATGGGGATTGTGGGGGTCAGGCCGAGGGAAGGCCG